>NC_142761.1:2996312-3296431 GCF_054948205.1 Urtica dioica subsp. dioica
TAATTGGATTAACCTTCACAGTTAATTTAATTAACTTCACAGTTTATACGCAGAAACAGGACTTACGACCTTCGAATGGCCAGATCAGCGCAACCGCGGGACTCGTCGATGTTCGAAATCGTTTTCGGAAGAGGTTCGTCACAGTTAATCAGATTAATCAAATTAACTGTCGTCGAACTGGACTTGCAGAAGCAAACGAGTCAGGGAACACAGATCCATCTAGGGAGGCTCCGCCTCGGACGTTCTCTCATTCCTCCGCGTCTTCTCCAAAACCTAGTCGATGCCAGAGAGCTTCTCGCCGGAATCCGCCGGAAAAGAATCAGCAAATTTCGCTCTCGATCTCACCAGAGAAGAAGCAGATCCGCCTCCCTCGGCCCTCCCTCCTCCTCCGTCGGATTGACTTCATCGAGGAAGATCTACGTTGAAAAAACCCCGACGGACACGGATATGATGAGATTCAAAGACTTCTTCGTTAAAAATTTATGAAGGTTTGTTCACGTGAGGGTTTGAGAAGATGTTGAATTGGGGTGGCATTATTGGGATGTTGATTAATGTTGACTATTTCTCTAAATTAATTAATAGCTTGGAATTGGATATTATTTTAAAGGACCCCATTGAGTAGTGACTATTACGTTACAAATCTTAAAAAAATCCCTATTGCTGGCGTTGAAAGAATCATATCTTGCAATTATATAACCCTGTTTGTTTTACTCAAAATAATTTAAATGATCCATTTGCCTAGAATATTTGACTTAGGGTTTTTAAGTTTAAAGACAACAATTTTCAATTATGAAAAAATTAGTATAAATGATATTTAACAATAATTTAATATATTAAAAGGAATTACATTTTCCTAATAAAATAAGAAAAAATAAATCCTCTCAATCTAGAGTCTAGACCCCAAAGTCCAAACCAAACACGAACATTAAATATATTTTCAAATATAATTTATTCAGTGGTAATGATTTGTTAGGCCAAGATAATAGATTATAGATTTCATGTTTGCATCAACTTTTGTTTTGGCCGGCCATAAGTCCATTTAATTTAAAGCACTAATTTGACATGTAAAATGAATTATGATATTGATAAGTACAGCATATTTGAGAGAATTACCAGTATTAGAAGAAGATCAAGAACATAATACCACAGATGAAAGAAAGAAGAAAAAAAAAACTCTCTCTCACAATTCATACAAGCACATATTTCATTTCAGTTAAAAAAAAAAAGAAAGAAAAAAAAAAGACAAACACTAATAATTAATACAAACAAACAAGAACAATTGTCCACATTTTCAGAGAGTATTGTTACCAAACTCCATCATAGGGATTGTCCCACCAGCTCCAACAATCTGGCGCTCAATCTGAAATTTTAAATTATTTGTTTTACATATATGATCAATCACCAGAGATTATTCAATAAAAAATAAATAAATAAAAAAAAAAAAAAAATCTTTGAGAGTGTACAAGTACAACATACTTGGAAGAGATATTCAAGCTTGGCCTTAACGAGACTGTACTGGTGTTTGACTTGTTGAAGACATCTTATAGTCCTTCAAAAAACAAAAACAAAAATGAGACAAAAAAAAATCTGATTTTGTATTCTTTCTATTTAATGCTCATGAAAAAAAAAAAAAAAAAAAAAAAAAAGTGGGAAAGAAACTGACCCTTCAATGTTTTGTTCGTCACAATAGCTTCTGAAATCAACGCAAGCATTTTTAACTCCAAGAGCACCAATGCTGTTACAAAAAAAAATATGGAGAAAAAAAAATTGTTGAGCCATTTATTTGAATATTGGACATAGATCAGTACGAGATATGTAGTTTAGTATAGTTTGGTTTGGTTCATTTGTGAAATTAAATCAACCTATCAGGAATAGGATACAAATCTCTCAAACTCATGTGTTCTGATCATTATTATTGATTAATTAATTAATTACAAGAATATAAATATTTTGCATATTTATTGACCTTGAGGAGCTACCCTTCAACTGGTGAACATGGGCATCAATTCTTTTGAAGTCAACAATTTGCTGATCTCTGAAAAAAAAAAATTATATATAAAAAAAAACTTTCATGAGAAAATATGAAATTTAGTGACAAACAAATAAAAAAAAAATGAAGAAAAAAAATAAGGTGATATAGTTACATAGCAGAAGTGAGATCAGTGAGAAGCCTTTCGGAATCGACAAAGAAGAGAGACACAACTTCAGCGACAAAATCTGGATTGCTCTCATCTTGTAACTGTTGAAGCTGAAGAAACTGACCATCCAACGATCCCTATTTTTCATTTTTTTTTTTAATTAAGACACATATGATGAGATTTACACAACTCTATAGCATTACAAGTTTTTATTTTTTTTTCATTTCAACTTACCTCTATGAACAGAGATCTTGTGTAGTCAATCCATTTTCTCTGAAGTTGTCCCACATCCATTTTTTTTTTTTTTTTTAGGGTGAAGAAGAAGAATTTGTGGGTTTGAATTTGTAGATCTTGAGGAATTATTGCAGAAGAGAATCAGAGAGTTAAATGCTTGGAAACCTTTGAAAGGGATTTGGTGAATTTAATGTGCTCTGTCTCTGCACACACCAAAAATCCAAACTTTATATCTCCTCCTCCTCTCTCTCTCTCTCTCTCTCTCTCTCTCTCTCTCTCTCTCTCTCTCTCTCTCTCCTACTACTACAACAGGAATCTTAGGCTTTTTTTTTTATCTATTTCTATGCTCTGCAATTGTATGGACTTTTGGAGTGAATTTCTCTCACTCAAAAAAAAAAAAAAAAACAGCCCGCACAATTTCCTCATCATGTCATGTATGAGCATTTTAACTTTTCTCTTTCATTATTTTGCTTCTTGTATTATTTGATGTTTTGTTTAAAAACAACTTATTAATTACAATGATTTATTAGGAGAACATTATTGGGATTAAATGCAAAGTGTATTTGTAAGTAAAATGGTTACACATACATTCTAGTCGGTTTGGTGATTTATTATTATTATTATTATTATTATTATTATCATTATTATTATTATTATTATTATTATTATTATTATTATTATTATAACTATTTACGATTTTTAAAAGGATGGGGAATCAATGTAGGAAAAGCATTTTCCCGTGTCTACGGGAGGAGAAGAAGATATGGACGTTATCATGTTCATGGTAAAGCGTTAGACCAACTCCACCCGATAACACCATTTTCTATTCTATTTTACAGTATATGTCACATCAAACACTACCTCATCTCCAACCGAACTCTATTTTTTACACCAAATTGAAATATTAATTTTATATTCAACTTTCTCTTATTTATTTCTATACCCTTATATTTATTTAATATCTTTTAATTATACCACTTATTCATTATTTAATAATGAAGTATTACTCCATAAAATTATTCAAAATACAAATTAACACGAAATAAACTTAATATTTATCAAACACAAAATACAATACGTAACAAATAACATAAAATAAAATAAAAAAGTACAATTACACATCTGAATTAGAATATATCTCCCACAAATGGTCGATCAATGCATTTCGGAGCGTGATATGTGCATCTTTGTCTCTTATTTGTCTGTAGCGACTGAAAAACTCTTGAAATCGTGTATCATCATTCTCCGCTAATTCAACCCTCAATGGTGACGTTTCTATGTTAACTTCAATGGGCACGTTGAGATCACGCTCATCTTCTATTATCATGTTATGCATAATTATGCATGTAGTCATTATATCTTTTAAGACATCTTTTCTCCAAAATCTTGACGGTCCCGCCACAATTGCAAACCGTTCTTGGAGAACTCCAAAAGCACGTTCTACGTCTTTTCTACAGGATTCTTGCTTCATTGCAAAATATTGTTTTTTTCGGCCACGAGGTTCTCGAATAGTTTGAACCAAGGAAAAAAATGCCGATTTCGTTGCCGTTTCGAGCCTCCTGATTTACGGAAATTCGTCGTGCCGATGGAATTTCCAACGGAAAAATTGTGGAAATGGGCAAGTAAAATGCCGTTTTCAAATGCCGATTTCCATGGAAATTCGACGTGCCGACGGAAAACCGAACGGAAATAATGTTGCATAATATGTTATTTATATATATATATATTCAATTTTTAACTATATTTTATAATATTTAATATTTAATTTATTTTGCACAAATATAATGTCAAATACATTTATTAAATTCAATCTCAACGTAATTATATTTAATTATTTATATCAAATACATATATAAATATAATTGTATAAATATGTATATACATATTTATATCTCTCTATAATTTGTAATTATATTTATATCAAATATATATAGTTGTATCAAATTTTAAAATTTATACTAACTATACATTATAATTTTTAATATTTAATATTTTTACACAACTATAATATCAAAAACTCTCATTAATATTAATTTCAACGTATTTATATTTTATACCAATATATATAATTATATAAATGTTCATATGTATATGTATAATAATATAAATGTTTATATACATATGTATATATATCTCTAATCTATAGATACATATTATATATTAAATATGCATAATATAAGCAAAGTTGTTGTCTGGTGTGGTGGTAAACGTCTGGACGTATGCATCAAAGGTCCTGAGTTCGAATCCCAGATGACTCTCGAATTTTGCTTATTTACTAAACGACATTTCGGCGAAAAAACGACAAAAACGAAAAACGACGAATTTCGTCGAAAAACGACGACGAAACGAAATTTTGCTCTTCGTCGGCCGTTGACCCACCGAAATGGAATTTCCAGCCGAAATTCCTGGAAATTCGGCGGCATTTAGTTCCTTGGTTTGAACAATAGTAGACCATTTTGGATATATACTATCAGCCAAATAATAACTCATATTATACTCATTTCCCCGTATGATATAATGAGCGGGAGGAGCAATACCTTGAGTGAGATTGGAAAATAGGTGAGAAAACTCTAACACGTTGATGTCATTGTTGCTTCCCGGCATGCCAAAATAAGCGTGCCATATCCAAAGATCATAATCAGCCACAGCTTCTAGAATAATTGTAGGTTTTCCGCTACGACCCGTATATTGTCCGGCCCACGCGATAGGGCAATTTTTCCATTTCCAATGCATACAATCCAAACTACCCAACATTCCCGGAAAGCCACGTTGTTGACCTATATGGAGAAGTCTAGCAACGTCATTAGGAGTTGGTGATCTTAAATATTGCTCAGAAAATACCTCCACCATTGCTCGGCAAAACCTCTTCAGGCTTTCAATTGTCGTGGACTCTGCTATTTTGCAGTACTCGTCTGTGGCATCTGCCGAAAGACCGTAGGCCAGCATCCGAAAGACAGCAGTTATTTTTTGAAGTGGTGACAACCCAAGTATGTCAGCACGATCCAACCGTTGTACAAAATAGTTGTCGTGACTTTTAACGGCATCCACTATTCGGAGGAATAAAGAGCGAGACATTCGATACCTCCGACGAAACATGGTCTCGTTGTAGAGAGGAGATTCTGAGAAGTAATCATTGAAAAGTCGCCGGTCTGCACTCTCTCGATCCCGATTGATGAAAGCATGTCCAGGAATCGAGCCTCCTACGTTGCGCTCAATGGTTTGGTCGGCGGCATGTTCGTTGAGAATTTGCATGATCGTGATATTATTTTGGATAATTTGATGACATATAGCATCCTCCTGCTCATCAATTTGAGCCATTTGAAGATGAAAATCATTATCAGAGGAAGAAGATGAAGAAGATGATGAATTAAAACTCATTTTGAGAGATGAATGATGAAAGATGAAGTGTGTTAGAGAATGTGAATTCAAATTCATTTGAACTGAGACTATTTATAGGGCGTTGAGTGTAGATGTCGGTTTGGGAAGCGTGGTATTCTTGATGGGTGATGGCATTGAGTGGTCACATTACGTCAGAACCCGGGAAGCGTGAGAGCTTTGATGAGTAGTGGCATTGAGTGGTCACATCACGTCAGAACCCGGGACGCGTGAGATTCTTGATAAGTAGTGGCATTGAGTGGTCACATCACGTCAGAACCCGGGACGCGTGAGAGCTTTGATGAGTAATGGCATTGAGTGGTCACATCACGTCAGAACCCGGGACGCGTGAGATTCTTGATAAGTAGTGGCATTGAGTGGTCACATCACGTCAGAACCCGGGAAGCGTGAGAGCTTTGATGAGTAATGGCATTGAGTGGTCACATCACGTCAGAACCCGGGACGCGTGAGAGCTTTGATGAGTAATGGCATTGAGTGGTCACATCACGTCAGAACCCGGGACGCGTGAGAGCTTTGATGAGTAATGGCATTGAGTGGTCACATCACGTAAGAACCCGGGACGCGTGAGATTCTTGATAAGTAGTGGCATTGAGTGGTCACATCATGTCAGAACCCGGGACGCGTGAGATTCTTGATAAGTAGTGACATTGAGTGGTCACATCACGTCAGAACCCGGGACGCGTGAGAGCTTTGAGTGAGAAAATATTCTATAAATAGTATCTTCCATAAGTTGTGTTTTCATCCAAAAAATTACTGAGCCTTGAGTACGATACATTACAAGAAAATGACAAGTCGAGCTTCTGGATACTCTCATGAAGAAGACCGACTTCTTTGTCAAGTTTACATGGAGATTTCTCAAGACCCTATCATTGGTATATACCAATCATCTGATAGGTTTTGGAGCCATGTTGAAGACAGCTACAACAATGCAAAAAAACCAACTTCGGAGATGCGTTCGAAGCGATCAATTCAGTCCCGAATCCAAGTAATTGAGAAAGCTACAAGGAAAATGCATGCATGCATTCGGCAAATTGAGAATAGACACCCGAGCGGTGCTTCAACTGAAGATATTGTGAGTATTTTAGCTATTTTTATCTTTTTTTTTAATATTATGTTATTGTAATTGGTTATATATCGACTTGCAGATGGATCAAGCTAAAGTGTTGCTTGCAGATGATGAAAAATTCAAGAAAGGTTGGAAGTTTGATCATGTGTGGAACATCATCAAGAATTTTGAAAAATTTCAAGACGGAACCTCAAGTGCGAGACAAACATCTCGAGGTTCGTGTTCTTTTTCGGAGTCCGAACAACAAACTCCTGAGTCCGTTAGACAACCATCTCCTTCTGAGCGACCGATTGGAGTGAAAAAAGCCAAACTAAAAATGAAAACGGATGACAAAGTAGCTTCCTCCATCAGCAAGCTTGATGAAGGAAATAAACTACTTCTTGAGCAGATGAAGAAGTCAGGTGATATGAGGGAACGCCTCTTAGAAAGTATAGATAAGGCTAATAATTTGAAAACAATAAGAGAAGAAAATAAAATAATGAAAATGAATTTAAATAAAATATCAGATCCTCAAGTTCGTGCATTTTGGGAAGCTGAACAAGCCAAAGTTTTACAAAAGAGAGCCGAACAACAACAATCTCAAACACCATTTCCCAATTCTGATTCATATTCACAATATTTCACCGGTCTTGGAGGATCCGGCGCTAATCTTCCTGACTACTAGTTTATGTATTGTAAATTTATGTTTAATTTTATTTTGTTGTATTTTGTTTTTTTATTTATTTTAATGTTCTTTTTTTTTTTTTTACATTTCGATGTCGTTGTAATGTTATTTTATTTCTCTTTTAATATTAATGTCATTTTAGTTTTTTTCAAACTCCAAATATTAATGTTGTATTTGAAAATAAATTTAATGAATAATTTAAGGATAAATATGATATAATTTTATAAATCAATACAAATATATAAATTATAAACTTTATAGGGACTAAAAAAATATTTTGGAGTAGTGAATAGTGTCACGCCATATTGGCGTGACACCAAATTGAAAAAGCATCTCACGCCATAATGGCGTAAAATAAAGAGTACGGATGGAGTCAATACATACGTTATTACCACCTTATACAGTCCGGGTGGAGATGCTCTTAGGGATTTGAAGAGAAAATGGAGTGTCCGAATAATAACGTGATGATGAAAAAATACAAAATATGAGTATACAACTCTAATACAATTATAATAAATGACTAAAATAACCTTACAATAAATAGAATATCTACTATACTACACTAATACACGAAAGTTAGAAGCTCAACGTCGACGTTTCTTTCATACTCAAGTGATGGAACCAATTCGGATCTTTTTGGGGTTGCGCGAGAGAGTTTTTGCGGGATTGTTGGGATCCTTTTTTGTAGCTCGCTCAAAAATATTTACGACCCTCTTTCGTTAAGATGATAGACTTTACTCTCGACTATGTTGAGAGTGATTGTCTCTTGGAGAAGTTCGATGAATGATAATAAGTAACTGCGAGTACTTGATTTAAGGGGCAATGAAGCATAATACTTTTTTTAAGTTTGGCCTATTGCATATTATCATAGTTTTCTAATGTTAATTAGTTTCAATTTCAGATAGCCTAGACTGAGTGATTTCTCTTAACTTAATTGCTATTAATGAAGAAATATTAGACGAATTAAGCCACCTGAAACATTGGAATAAAAAAACAGTCATTGTTTCAAGATTCTTATAAAATAGTCAATTTGAATGACGTGACAACTAATCTAAGAAACCAATATCGACTTTAACCTTTTATTTTTGTACTTGTTTGATTTTATCAACAACAAAAAATCCAATAGACGATTGCATTTATTGAGAAATGACTTGAATTCCTTCGTTTTTTTTTAGCATATGATTATTTTCTATATAAAAACAAATATTTGGTGTATGTATCCCTCACTGAGCGTTTTTGAGTTTTACCTTAGTCGTTGCGTTTTTCGTTTGCTTTGCCGTCGTTTCTAAGTGGCGCTTGGCCGTCGTATTTTCTTGAGCAGAAAAAGACGATAGAAAAAAATTATTTACATTTTCAATTTAAAAAAAAATTGGTATTATTAAAGTCGATATTCTTGAAATCAACATTAAAAAAACCGATACGTGAAAAATTTGTCCATTTCTACATTTAATTTTTCGTTGCTTTATGAAACATTTGAAAGACAAACATCAAGTGTATGGTCATTAAACACGGCGATTTGTTGTAATTAGGGAACAAGTCTTGTCACGTTAAGCTGCTAATATCCATATGATATAATATAATATACATATATATTATGTGATATAAATGTTACATACTTGGTTATTATATGTTTTTTCATATTGATCAATCAAGAAAGTTGTGGCTTTAACCAACAAATGTATGCCATTTGTAATATATAGTAATAGTATAATATAGTGCTGAAGCGTGATTTGCACAGATCATATGGTCTTCAAAGCTGTACCATAATTAAAATTTTCAACGCATCTTCACGTTTTGATATTTAATTAGGCCCACCGACACTCATAATCTACAAAATCCCAAACCAGCTGTTTAATATTTGTAAGTGATTTCAAATCCTCAAACCAAATCTTTTATCCCATTCAAAGAGAGAGCCGTTTTGTGCGGTCTGAACTCTGGCCAGATGGTTTTTATTATTATCATTACTATATTTTTCTTAAAATCTTTTATGGCATATTTGGTGGTGTTGGTACAGCTTTATTCCTCTCTTTTTTTTGTGTAAAATAAATTTGGCAATATATTAAGGAGTACAACAAAGGAATACAGTTGGGCTTGAAGATGTTCCTTTCAAATTGAATGGAAGAATATATTCTCTTATTAATTGTTGCATCAATCTAGCCTTGTCTGTTGCCTCTAATTAAAGTAAACCCTTGTGTATATATAGTGAGATGATGATAATAATAATAACATTATTGATTGATTCTGATTGGAAACATTGAATCTGGTTATTAGTTTGAGTTTGAGATCATCTATTTCATGTCTCACTCTCAGCATCATGAGCTAGCATCTTTGGTAATAGGACTCTCAAGGAGTGACTAAATTAAGTGAATGCACATTGTTATTTGGTCAATATTAAATCTCATCACCAATCTTGTCCTACAATTTCTTTATTTATTGGTAAATGTTGAAGCTATCAAAGTACTCCTGAAAATATTTCAAGAACTAACCGCTAGTGCCCACAAGGTACAGAATCAATGACAATACTAGTATAAGAATAGCTCAAACAAAATTATTGAGCATTGTCCTCAATAGAATTTGCTTCACTAGTATTTTATTTGTTCATATTTTCTGGTAATATCAAATGCTGTTCTTTTTGTATTGGGTGTACAAAAAAAAAAAAAAAAAAAAAAAAAAACCACTGATAGGCTTACATTCCATTTTGACATTGATGGGAATCTCATTGTGGTCCTTGAATGTAATAAAACAAGAAAAGAATGATAGCACAATCCATTTAGCAAATTGGTGAGAAGACTATGAGCAGTAACAAGTTGTAGACAGAATTTTCGATGGTTCAATGAAATCTTACTTGACCCTTTTATTTCTTCCGAAAAAAAAAAAAAATCGCTCATTCCCCCACTCTCGTCTTTGTCCAAAACATTGAGAATACACAACTAAAAGTCTAAAAGGTTTCTTTCTTCCGAAAAAAAAAATTAAAAAAATTAAAAAATCGCTCATTCCTCCACTCTCGTCTTTGTCCAAAACCTTGAGAATTGTACAAAGTTGTTTGGTTTTCATTCCAAAAAGTGTTTTTGACTTTTTGAGATAAAAAAATTGAAAACAAAAAGTGAAAGTTGAGTTTGGTTTAATTTTTCGGAAAAAATTTTCAAAAATTTTTGAAGTTGTTTTGTAAAAAAGTAAAGAAAACTGAAAACAAATAAAATGTGTTTTGTAAAAAAAAATTCTTCTCTTCTCTCCTCCTTCTCCTTCAAAAACAAAAATGAAAACTGTATCAAACAGTTTTTTCAATTTCTCAAAAACAAAAATGAAAACTATACCAAACAGCTTTTTGAAAACAACTGCAAAAATAATTTTTCAGTACAACTACAAAAATTAAAAAATAGAAAACAAAAACTTTTTGAGTTAACTACCAAACAGGAGTTCTTTCTCGTCTTTATTTTTCCACCACTTTTAGTTCTCTTAATATATACGACCTGGTAGGTTGTTTGGTAGTTAACTCAAAAAGTTTTTGTTTTTTATTTTCTAATTTTTGTAGTTATACTGAAAAATTATTTTGCAGTTGTTTTCAAAAAGCTGTTTGGTACAGTTTTCATTTTTGTTTTTGAGAAAGTGAAAAAACTGAAAAAAGTGTTTGGTATATCATTTTTGGTTTTGAAAAAATGAAAAGAGAAGATGAGGAGAATGATGAGAGAAGAGAAGAAAAAAATTTCCAAAAACACCTTTTATTTGTTTTCAGTTTTCTTTACTTTTTTACAAAACAACTTCAAAAATTTTTAAATTTTTTTTTTTCCGAAAACACCTTACCAAACACATTTTCCAATTTTGTTTCATATTTTCACTTCTTGAAAACTCAAAAACAGTTTTTGAGTTGATAACCAAACATAAATGACTCCAGTATCTTCTTTCTAAATCTTAATCCCTCAGCTATCTCATTTAGTTTTCTATTTCATAAATAAAACTTTTTTAAATATTAGTTTGTTGTTACAATTTTATTTCACTTTTTTTTTTTTTTACTGTTTACAGTTTCATTTATCTTTTAAAAAAAAAAATTTTATGAAAGGTTTAAAAATGTAAGGTATTCTAGAAATTATCATCTTTCAATGAGGTAACTATAGAATTTTCCCTCTATATTATCCTTACCTCACTATAAAAGAACGTAAAAGAGCGTAGGACCCCTTTTAGTTTGACACGTGGCTGCTCTATTCCCTTCTTAATTACAATACTGCCCTGCTTTTTATTCTAATGACACGTAGGCTAATAATGATCAATGCTTCTCTGCCCAATAAAATGTCTAAATATCACTCTCGCTCTCTCTCTCTCTCTCTCTCTCTCTCTCTCTCTCTCTCTCTCTCTCTCTCTCAAATTTAATACTCAATACAAATTTACAATATTATTGGGTTAAATTGGACAATGCATATCATTTAGTCTTATGTTATGATAAATATATCAATAAGAATGATGCTAAAATCGATTTCAGGTGATTTTTATATTAAATGTTTATTTTATAATTTGTGGCATCAACCATTTAAACCAATTAAATATTCTATCACTGTAAACTTAAAATCTTGAAAAGTAAATTGTGGACTAATTCCTTTAGATTAAACTAATGCTTAATTGATTGAATAAATAACAAATATATAGCTACAATAACTTTAATTTATGATTCAATTTACTCAATGTTTCTATAATATATATTTAGTTTGTAGTTATATATTGGGTTGTTATTTTAATTCTTCTACACATATTATGCGTGTACATTTATATATCATATGCATACATAAATTTTATATTGGTAAATATATATATATATATATATATATATATATATATATATATATTTAATATGCTTCTTACGACTTTATTTGGGATTGTTAATGTTTACTTGTTTTTTCATAAATAAAAAATTAACATGCATTTTCTCGAGTTACATTGTATTGTAGAACCGTTGACACAATCTAAACAAACTCATATATAGTTTTCTTTCTTTTTTATTTGCATAATTTTTCATAATTTTTTGTTTAATATAATAAATTGATAAATCTATAATACATCACAAAAGAACTATATTTACAACTTTTTATTTATCATATCTTTATTACTAATGACTATAAGCTTCTCTTTTTATTCAATACATAAACTATAAGTCTATTTAAACACTATTAAAATGATAATTTGTATTGTTCCTAAAATCATTTTAGTTTTTTTGTATAACGAATTAAGTTTGTTTTAAATGTGAAATTGTTACTAATTTAATTATCAAACATAATTTTAGTTAAATTTGTCACAACTGTACTATTATATTTTTCTATACTATTTTATTAAAATTTAAAATCTTTCTTATAAGATAATTTATAAGTCTCTTTGAACACTATTAAAATAATAATTTATTATGTTCCTAAAATCATTTTATCATTTTAGTTTTTTTGTATAACGAATTAAGTTAGTTTTAAATGTCAAATTATTACTAATTTAATTATCAAACATAATTTTAGTTAAATTCACCACAGCTGTACTATTATATTTTTCTATACTATTTTATAAAAATTTAAAATCTTTTCTTATAAGACAGTAAATATGAATTAAAAAATCATACTAGTGATATAAAAAACGCCTTCCCAAAAAAAAGTTTATTTTTCACTATCCAGTCGTGTACTGTGATTAAGCACTTCACATTATTACAACAGACACTAACCAGTACAAAAAAATACAATTATAATGTTTGATTTTATAGGAGACTAGTGAATACAATAGAATTAGAAACCAAAAGGAAACGAACCGATACTAACCCGAGTAATCCTATAATAAGAAAGCTCTGGAAGTGGAAAAAACAACGAAGATCGCTCTTTTTTTTTTTTTTTTTTTTTTTAATTTAAATTAACAGACATTGCAACTTCTTCTGCAGAAGCCGGGAAGCTCGGGAGACCCGACCATGTATTCCTTGTTCTTGGTGCATTCTCCGAGCGCGGACCATCTGTCGCAGCTCTCGTGGCGGTTCGCGCAGGACCCGCCATCTGTCACGTCTTTGTCGAACGAGTCCACGTGGATCCACTTAGTCGCCGACCATTTCTCGCCTTCGATCACCGGACACCCTGCGTGGAGACTGTCTGTGTCTGGGACCGCGGTCGGAAGTAGACTGAAGAAAAGAAGCGCGTCGCCTCGTCGCGGTTTGACTGAAATGAAAAAAAAAAAAAAAAAATAAATAAAGGTTAAGATATGGATTTTTTGTTTTTTTTTTGTTTGGGTTTGGCAAGTCGAATTGTATCGAAGCCCTTTATTTTTTAATTTCTTCAATGGCTTACCTGCGATTCCTTTCTTGGCACACTCGGAGAGATCGTCGTGGTCTGTAGACTTACGACGATGGGGTTCCTGAGAAATATCGGAATATAACATAAGCAAATGTATAGATAGAGGAGGGAGTGTTAAAACATTACAATAATAAAAAAATAAAATATTAAATTGCAAGTCCGTGCCGATCGGAATTGAGCTTAGAAATATAATTAATGTTGATTTTTGGAGCCGAATATGTTGCCTATGTCATGAAGACCTTAGGCAGAGGCTTCGGGCCGATCCCCATGTGCAAGTTTTATTTTGTAAGGTTATTTAATGAAGGGCGATTTGGGAATTTTGCGCTTGTATTGTGTTCACTCTAGTTTTCTTTAAATTCTTCGGGCCCGTTTTCTTTGTGGAGCGTATAAGAGAATTGTGCACGAACCCAATTTCCCTGTTTTCATTATAGTGAAATCTTCAGTGACAAAGTGGACGTAGCTCTCACATTTAGAGTTAACAACTACAAATCTATGTGTCATTTATTTATTGCTATATACCGATTGTATTCTGGTTAGGATGGATTAGGGGCTCTAATCCGAAAAAGTACACCAATCAAACTTGAATGGGTAATGGGTATTGGGTAATATCCGGATACAGAACTGGATTGTGAAAATATAGACCTTCTGAAGCATTTGCCGAGTAAATTTCGTAATGCAGTGGTCCAAGAGTGTAAGATATGAACAAGGCAAAAAAAATATCTACTTACCACAGCATGAGGGAATACTGTCTCGCCGCCCTTGATGACGTCAGAGAGGTACATGAGTACGGTTGCTATGCGATGACCACCCCGAACAATATTTACTTTGTCCGTAAAGTAATCATAGTGCGGATCGTATTTCTGTCCGTGCTCGTATCTCAGAACTTGAATATCCTCTCCGTTTTCTGAAACCAGGACAAACACAAATGCGTTAAAGCAGCACGGGAAAACTTGTTGACTAAATTATCAACAAAAGTCTCTTCTATTATCTCGTAGGACACTTGGTTTTCTTCGCTGGCTCATTCATTCCATACTCATACTCAACACAGGCAATGAAAGAGTTGAAAATCATTATTACTCTTCATTTTATGAACTCAATTTTACCTTTAGGAAGAAAGGTCCAAGATGAAATCTTGTCTTCAATACCAGCAACAATGGGATCCTGGTAAATAGATTTGAAAATTGTGAAAATAAGACAGAAAGAAACCCAGGCTAATTATTGCACCAGACCAGAAAATTGAATACAGACAGTTCAAATAAAATAACAAGAAAAATCTTTAGTTATTTAACCTTCTTAGAAACAACCAATCAAGTCCATCAATTTACCTATGTCATTTGATCAGAACATAGGAAAATCTGGAGTCAAACTCATATATTATAGCTCAAAGCAAAGAAAAGCGAAATTGAATAACCTTGGCCTTGGCGATGAACATTCCAGAGCTCGTACGGACCTCGCTGAGCGTGCTCTCTCCCGAATCACTATCCGCGACAGCCGATCTCTTCAGCTCCGCTTTAGCCTATCGAATACGCGATAAAAAAAAATTATATATATAATCAAATATCAGTATTTGAAGATCTCAGCCAATGGAAAGCCAATCGTTCAATATCCAATTTCAACTCACCAAGGAAATCATGTGATCGCATTCCAAATCCGTGAGAAATCCTTCGTACACGAAAGCTCTGCAAAAATCGATCATTCGAATTCAGTGTGAGTTCCGATTCGGATAGAGAGAGAGAGAGAGAGAGAGAGAGAGAGAAACCTAGGTTTCCATGAAATTTGTTTGACTTTGGAGGGATTGATTATGGAGCTGGCAGAACCGGCGTAAGAGCTGGAAGAATCGCGGAGAGTGAGAGAGATCGAGAGAAGGAAGAGGAATATCTGAAGCCATAACTTAGTCATCTTCTTCTTCTTCTTCGCTTCGAATTCACGAATCACGATATGAAGTTTCTCTTGAAAATATCCTAATTTTCTTTGCAATGTTTTTTTTTCTTCTTTTTCTCCTTCCTATTTTTCATTTGTTATTATACGAGACGTGTTGTTTATTTGTTATAATTTTTTATTAACCGTTGAAATGTTTTCATTCATGCTTAAGCTTGAGTGCTTGACTTCATTTCTGTACTTCTGTCGTTTTTAATTAACCGGTCCTGTCGTTTTCTATCGAATGCTGTCGTACATTAGTACAAATTATAAAAAGACATTAATTGTGCGATTTGGACACAGTTCCTATATTTTCTTAGAACTAAAAAAGAGGGGGGGCTAATTTGAAAAAAAAAATTCAGGGGGTGTTTGATTGTAAAAAATTTATAAAAATTGGGCCAAAAGTATAAATTTTCAAGGGAAAAAATGTAATTTTTTTTTAAAATGAGCAAAAAGTGCAAAAAAAAAATTTGAGGGGGGACTTAAGCCCCTGCTGAGCCTATATTGGCTCCGTCACTGCTCCTAATAATGCTCAATATTTTTACATATAATTTAATATTAAAAATAAACATTAATTTGGAAACAAACTTATAATATAATATAAAAAC
This sequence comes from Urtica dioica subsp. dioica, assembly GCF_054948205.1. NCBI lineage: Eukaryota > Viridiplantae > Streptophyta > Magnoliopsida > Rosales > Urticaceae > Urtica > Urtica dioica. The sequence continues at coordinate 3,012,638 of NC_142761.1, forward strand.
CTACCGCTAAAAAAAAATGGGACATCTACATCGAAATCCGTTTGTTTAAGGAATAAGCTTCTATGTCTCATTTTATATTTTCTCATTTTTAAATGATTTAAAAATGTTAAACATTACTATGAGAAAAATATGAAAAGTGTACAAAGAAAATACTAATGTCTTTTTTATTGCTCTAAATTTGATAAGAGAAATTTCATATTGTAGATCTCACAATTAACAAGATTGGACCTGTTAATTTAAAAATAGTGAAAATAGCCATCAGTAGCTGTTTTCCTCTCTATTTTTCACCAATAACTACTGCGAATAGAAGTTATAATAACCCATCTTTTTGTCTTGTGTTGAGACTCTTTTGCCCTTTGTCCTGCGATGAACCGCCACAACCACCAGAGATTCAACGCTCTTCGCCGTCACGACGACGCTTGATTGATCAACCGAGGATATATGAGCCCGAATCTCTGCAAAGTCATCCAAAACAACAACAAAAACACTAAATGTTCAACTAACTGAAGCTGATCAAGAGAATAACGATAATAAAAATCCAAAACGCCGCGTTTAATTTTACAGGTGGAGGAGAACGAGACGGAGTTCGCGCAGCGGAGGATTTCGGCAAGGAAGAGCGGAGAGTGAAGGCCACAGATTGGAGAGAATTTGGCGTAGAACTTTGTTGGAGCTCCGTGGGAGGTGAAGGCGAAGGTTATGGTGGCCATTGACGGCGATGATTCCTAGTACTTCTAAAGGAACAAAAGCAAAGAAGACGACAATGAAGGTTTGGCGTGTTAGGGAAGGGTATTTTCGTCCGAAAATTGTGGAAAGCATTAGTACGTAGTGATATGAATTAAAACATTAGCGAATTGTGAAAGGTTGGGCGTCGTTAGCGAGCTACGTCATTCCCCCTTAAAAAATCCCCTCATACAATATTTTCAAAAAATAAAAATTCTCACTTGTATATCTCTCTAACTCTCTTGGTTCTAACTCTTTTGACAAAATTCGACGATCTCCAATGATTTCCAACAATCTCCTACAAGCACGAGCAAAATTAATTTTTTTAAAAATAATTTTTATTTATTTTTTACTCTATCATTGAAGAAAATGTTGAATTTCATCACAAAACCATCGTAATTTAATGCAAATAATCGTAAAATATCACAAAATTTGAAGAACACCACCCTTTTTTAGCAACAGATAATTCCAAAGACATCAATTTTATGCGATTTGTTTACCATTTTTTGCTATGGATTGTGATATTTTGCGATGAAAATCAAGGATTTAAAGAATTTAAATCGTTTAGATGATTTTTTTCAACAGTGACTACAAAATGAATCGTTGTTGGTATGGGACTTTGTCCTTTTTGGGCTTACTCATACACGTGGGCCCAAATAGCTTAGGCCCACCTCTTAATCACTAAATTAATGGGCCTCGAAGGCTTCATGATATAACACATAGTTATTTCACGTCGACAAACAACTTCTTGAAGACCACCTCAAAAATCCATGAGGACCAACAGATGACGAGGGAAGACATCCCAACTCAGGTGTACAATTCTCAGGATACTAGCTACGTGTTCTTAGAGATATTGACGAGTTCAATGGTCAGAGGCGTGGAATGAGTTATGCACACACAAACCGGAACTACATGGAGGAGGTTACAAATTCAAAAGTGACGTTACCCTATTTCCACGCGGGAAAATCAATTCAACAGCACGTGTAGCGAGCTCGAGCAAAAATGGGAGATCGTGGAGACGTGGCGCCAAAGACCGCGGAGAATGTGAGACATAAGAACGGCTATAAATAAAGCCTCGATTCCCAGAATTCACACGCAAAATTGATCCCTGAAGCACACTTATTTACTTTCTCTATTCCAATTACAACTCTTTTACGTCTCCATTGTCACTTTTCATAAACAACTATTGTATTATCACGTTATAATCAATAATGCTTTGCGCATTATTCTTATCCACTTGTTTCTTCTTGCAATTTACTGTATTCGAATCCATTGACGAGATTCGAGACTCGTTCTTTGTCTCCACCAACAAATTTAAATAGCGGGTAATTTCAATAACTTTCGATTCTTTGCGATTAGTTGCGATGATTCGCAAATGGTGCGATTATTTACGATTACTTCAGATGAATATCACGGGTTTAAATGTTTTAGCGATATTTTTGTCTAAAAAAATGAGAAAAAGTCCAATTTCATATATTATTGAAATAACAGGTCGAGTCTTAATATTTTGTTAATAATGAGGTCTATAATATTCAATTCCTCCTTGATAACGTTTAAAAAAAAAAAAAAAAAAAAAATCTTCTATGTTTTCCGTGTATTAACATACACATTTTAAACATCAGTTTGAACATGCATTTGATAATAAACTTAATCTCCAATTGGAGCATCAAACATGCAGCTTAAGGATAAATATTTCGAAACCCAAATCATGTTATTATAGAATATAATTAGTTCATATAACTATTCGAAATTTGTTCATATTAAACTCTAAATTGTCTTTTACTAATAAAAAATGAGTTAATCCTGTTATAAGATACTATTTTTTTTTTGTTATCTTAGAATTAGTGTTTATTTATGGTTTGTTGTGTTTCCTTTTTTAGCAAAATTGCCAACTTCAACTAAACGAAGTCGATCCGGAGAATAACGATAACAAAAATCCAAAAACGTCGCGTTTAATTTTACCAGTGGAGGAAAACGAGGCGGAGTTCGCGCAGCGGAAGATTCCGGCAGGGAAGAGCGGAGAGTGAAGGTCACAGATTGGAGAGAATTTGACACAGAGCTTCGTCGGAGCTCCGTGGGAGGTGAAGGTGAAGGTTGTGGCAGCCATTGATGATCGGCGACGATTCCTAGCAGTTCTTAAGGAACGGAAGCAAAAAAAGACGAAGATGAAGATTTGGCGTGTTAGGGAAGGGTATTTTCATCCAAAAATTGTGGAAAGCGTTGATACGTAGTGATATGTTTTAAAACATCAGCGAATTGTGAAATGTTGGGCGTCGTTTAAGTGAGCTATGTCATTTTTTTCTTAAAAATATCCCTCCATACAATTTTTTCAAAAAATAAAAAATTTCACTTGTATATCTCTCTAACTCTCTTAGCTCTAACTCTTTTGACAAAATTCAACTATCTCTGATGATTTCCAATGATCTCCTATGAGTAGGAGCAAAATTAATTTTTTTTTAATAATAGTTTTTATTCATTTTTTACTCTATCATTGAAGATAATGTTAAATTTCATCTCAAACCAATGCAAATAATTGTTAACCATCGCAAATCATCGCAAAATTTGAAGAACACCACTTTTTTTTAGCAACAGATAATTCCAAAGACATCAATTTATGGGATTTTTTTACGATTTTGTTCTATGGTTTCCGATGGATTGTGATATATTGCGATGAAAATCAAGGATTTAAAGAGTTTAAATTGTTTAGATGATTTTTTCAACAGCAACTACAAAATGAGTCGTTGTTGCAAGTTGTTGGTATGGGACTTCATCCTTTTTGGGTTTAGTCACACACGTGGGCCCAAATAGCTTAGGCCACCTCTTAATCACTAAATTAATGGGCCTCGGAGGCCTTCATGATATAACACGTAGTTATTTCACGTCGACAAACAACTTCTTGAAGACCACCTCGGAAATCCATGAGGACCGACAGATGACGAGGTGGAAGACATTCCACCTCGGGTGTACAATTCTCAGGAAACTAGCTACGTGATCTTAGAGATATTGACGAGTTCAATGGTCAGAGGCGTGGAATGAGTATGCATGCACAAACCGGAATCACGTGCATGAGGTTACAAATTCAAAAGCGACGTTACCTTCTTTCCACGCGAGAAAATCAATTCAACAACACATGTAGCGAGATCTAGCAAAGAGGGGAGATCGTGGAGACGTGGCGCCGAACACCGCGGAGAACATGAGACATAAGAACGGCTATAAATAAAGCCTCGATTCCCATAATTCACACGCAAAATTGATCCCTGAAGCACACTTATTTACTTTATCTATTCCAATTACAACTCTTTCACGTCTCCATTGTCACTTTTCATAAACAACTATTGTATTATCACGTTATTATCAATAATGCTCTGCGCACTATTCTTATTCACTTGTTTCTTCTTGCGATTTACTGTATTCAAATCCATTAACGAGATTCAAGACTCGTTCTTTTTCTCCACCAACAAATTTAAATATGATAGAAATTATAATTTCGACCCCTTGACAGATGAAGCGAATCCGGCTTCATCACAAGTAATTTCAATAACTTTCGATTCTTTGCGATTAGTTGCGATGATTCGCAATGGTGCGTTTATATACGATTACTTGCGATGAATATCACAGATGCTTTAGTGGTATTTTTGTCTAAAAATAGGTAAAATTCCAATTTCATCTTTTATTGAAATAACAGGTCGAGTCTTAATATTTTGTTAATAATGGGGTCTATAATATTCAATTTATCCTTGATAATGTTAAAAACAAAAACAAAAACAAAATCTTCTATGTTTGCCGTGTATTAACATACACATATTAAACATTAGTTTGAACGTGCATTTGATAAGAAACTCAATCTCGAAATGGAGCATCAAACATGCAGCTTAAAGATAAATATTCTCGAAACCCAAATCATGTTATTATAGAATATAATTAGGTCATATAACTATTCGAAATTAGTTCATATTAAACTCTAAATTGTCTTTTACTAATTAAAAAAAAAAAAAAAGAGTTATTCCTATTATAAGAAACTTTTTTTTTGTTATCTTAGAATTAGTGTTTATTGTATGGTTTGTTGTGTTGTCTTTTTAAGCAAAATTGCCAACTTCATTCTTGGTTTTTTATTTTATTTATTATTAGCCAAAATTTCCAACTTCATTCTATTACACCATACATGTTGTTTCTTAAAGGTGCTATGCCGATTTTGGGCAATTGAATGTAAAGGTCTCATTTTTTTAGGTAGGTTTTGATATCCCATTATAAGTTTATTTTAAAATCAATGTTTTTTTGTAATATTAAATTATACGTAAATATAAGACATCATCAAAAGAATAAGATATTTATAACTAATTAGGCCACTTTAAACATGTGATTTTGGATCTAGCTTATGTTTGACAATTTTTAGGGATATAGCCAAATGGCTTATGTGGCAATAATTAAGGTCTTATTTGCCCTTATTTATTAATAAATTCATTAATAAATTCGTCACTTTCTCTCTCCTATTTTTTTTTCAAATAATTTTTTTTGCATCAAAACTTCAAAAATTTGTATCTTTCTCATACGAACTCGAAATTGAGTGATTTCAAATCCTACAAATTCGTGGCGTCGAGATCTTCAAAAATAGACCCATGATAAAAATTATTTTTAATGCATCATATTTACATTTCTATTTATTTTGTTGATAATTTCAAAAAATTTCAGTTATTTCCATATTTAAGGTAGATTTTTTTACATCTATGGTATTAAACATTATTTTTCATCAAACACAATGGATCTGTCTTTGAAGATCTCGGCTTCATGAATCCGTAGGATTTGGAATAACTCAATTTTGAGTTCATATGAGATAGATATGGTTTTTTTGAAGTTTTTATGTAAAAAAAAGTGTAGGAAAAAAATAGGAGAGAGAAAATGACGAATTTATTAATAAATAAGGGTAAATAAGACTTTAATTATTGTCACATAATCATGTTGGCTATTTTCCTAAAAATTGTGAAACATAGGCTAAAAATAAATTTTATAGTTTCATTTTGGTTATTTCACTACAATGACCAAAGAATAACATGAAAGAGACGTAGAAACGTACTCTAAAAATGACATGCTTTTTTTTTTTCAAATTTCTTGTTGATACATAGTGTTCTATAACAATTGGAATTTTTTTCCTTATCCTCGTTGTCTTTTCATGAATCAATATATATATCAAAACAAATTATGTCCTTTCACAATAGGCTCATTCATTTATTCTGGTGTTTCTTTTCTTGGGCATTCCAAAAATTGGACCCACCCAGATGGGTTATTCACGTAACTCCAAGAGAATTAGAATATTACTATCCATGCATAGTTCTTTAAACTTACCTAGAAAAAAATCTGGTGACCTTATCTATATTTCTAAATCAATAAAAGAGTTATATTAAAAAAAAGGAGAAGAATATTTCACTTCCTTCTTTTAAAGTAATGAAAAAAAAAATACCCAAAACATTTCCACACTAACGCTATGGACAATTTCACACCTAAACATAAAAATATTTTACACTAATCAATGAGTTTTTGACACTTCCAAAAACACAATGATCATCAAAAACTTTGATGAACTCCTATGAGTTATGGGAATCAAGAATTATAATCACAAATCACACAATTTAAACATTAAGATTGAACGCCTAAAACCGTCTCCATATACCGGTTACGATCATTCAAATATTTCGTTGAATTGTACTCGTCCGCGTCAAGAAGCTCTTCGGAATAAGTTCTTCGCAGCTTCGATCTTTGCCGTTTCACGCTCTCCAATGTTTTCTCATCGCCTTTTAAGATTTGAACGACCTATCAATATAATATTTAAGAATTAGAAGAAGAAAAAAAGAACATATCTAATAAAAATTAAACTAATGATAGCTTTATACTTGGTTCATTTCAGGTCGATTGATCGAAGATTGATGGATACACATAGAGGCCGTTAAGACCACACGTTTCATCTGATCTTTGTCGTAGGCATCGCCAAGGCACGGATCTACGAGCATCTTGAAATTGGTCTTGGATAGCAAAGGGTTGGCCTTAAGAATTTAAATAAAAAAAATAGTTAAATAATTACATAAGAAAACATTAAGATGTTATTTTTTATGGATGGTTTTCAAGTAAAAAAAAAAGTTATTAAATGAATGATACTTGAAGATGTTTATTTTTATTAATGAGTTATATGTAAAACTAAACAAGTGACACTCATGGTAAATTAGATAATGAAATAAATGAATAAAAATTTAAGATGTTGATTTTTATGAATGATATTTCATTTGGGGGAAAATAAAATAGGGTGCACAAATGGTGAATTAGGTCGCCTAACATACCCACATGACAAGGCTTTTCTGAGAGCTATCCAAAGCTTGACGTCCAGTGATGAGTTCCAAAAGAAGAACTCCAAAAGCGTAAACATCGGTTTTCTCGTCTACGATTCCATGCATGAAGAACTCGGGAGGAAGATAACTATCGATATTCATTTGGAAAACAATTATAAACTAAAAAAAATTATAGAAGTCTCTTGAAATCTAGGTCAACGATCGATAAAACAAACGAACCCGAATGTGCCTTCGAATTTCGAGACGATATGGTGAGTCCACTGATCCGGCAACCACTTTGCAAGTCCAAAATCAGATATCTGTGTGAGTGTGATTATATCAAATTATTGAGAGGTCAATTCACACATACACCAAATTACTAAATAAATAAAAAAATGTGCTTGTGTGAGAGACATACTTGAGGCTCAAAATCCTCTGAAAGCAATATATTAGAAGCCTTGATGTCTTTATGAATGATTCTTCTTTGACACCCCTCATGAAGATAGAGAAGCCCCTCAGCTGTGCCTAAAACAACTTTGTATCTAATTCCCCAATCCAATTTTTCTCTTGGCCCTATTTACATTTGTTAAAAAAAAAAAATCGACTCGTTTATAAACACCTTGCTAAGTGTTAATTTTCGGTAGAATCTAATAAATTATTACCATAGAGAATGGATGAGAGGCTTCCATGGGGAGAGAGGTGAAGAACTAAATGCATTCCTCCTTCGACGCCATAGCCGATGAGCTTGGCTAGATTCGGATGGTCAACGTGGACTATGATCCCGAGCTCAGACAAGAAATCCGCAGTCATTTCCTCTTGTGTCCCTCTCGTCAGTCGTTTCACCGCCACAAACCGCCCGTCCTCCAACTCTCCCTTATACACCATCGCGTACCCTCCTTCGCCAATCAAATTCTCTTCGCAAAATCAAAAAATGAAACAAAATAAAAAAGAAGGTCAAACTTTGATCAGGGTTTCTGAAGACTATCTTGCGTCGCAAGAAAACCTTGGCTAAAGTCGTTGGTTGCGGCTTGGAGCTCGGATAGGGTGAAGTTTATCCACGAGGACTTGAAGCACCCGAGCTCGGACGCGTCTAGAGGGTTCGGGACCATGTCTTCCCTAACTCGCCTGCTCTTTCGCCTGGTCAACCTTGGGAACGTCTGGAACCGCCTCTGCGGGCCCTTCTTGAGCAGGCGAAAGAAGCCTCGCCAGTGCTTCGTGGCCCTTTCCGAGCCCGACGTGCTTTCCTTGGACAACGGGGTGGAAGAAGCAGTCGAGGAAGAGTCCGCGGAAGGTCCTCCTTGCTCCGAGAAGTCTTCCGACCCGGCTAACTCTGTTCCACTATTTGAATCTTCGGAATTGTCCTTCTCGGAATTCTTATCATCCTCGTCCATGTTTAGTGATGCTAAGTCTTTTGAAAAGAATTCGGATAAAATGTTAACACCATAAATGATGTTATTAACAAGGTAACTTGGGTTTCAAGAAATAGAAGAAAAAAAAAATATGTATGAAGACATTATTATTACCATGGCTTGAAAATGAGGTTGAGAATCCGGATCGGCGACTCCTACTTCCGGGACGGATTAACTCTCCCTCCGCCGGATTTTGCTTCGCAATGTTGCGAGAACCACTGATTCCCATGAATGAGATTGAATGAAATGAATTGAAGCCCCCAAAAAAACAGAGAAATATTAAATAATCATATTCCGTAAATGTTGTTGAAGACAGAAGAGAAGACAAAAACTCAAAAATATCTCATGAGCAGACAAACAACAATAATAATAAAAAAATGGTCATGGAATGAGGCTAGAGGACAAAATCCATATACAAAGACAAAAAATATATCTCAAACGTGGAATATATATATTTTTTTGGGTCATTCCTCAAAGTTAAATATCTGTAATATGAAATTAAGAAAAGAAAACAAAAAAAGAGTTGCATGATAAGAGAGGGAAAGAGAGATTACAGCGAGATTCGCAGTCCGCCAAAAGCAGAAGCAAAGAGCTGAAAACGATTCATCCATTAAAAAGAAGGCAAAGATATCATTATAGAATGAGAAACAATAATATTGAATTATAATGATGGTAATAAGAAACAATCTTTGGCATGATCTTCCATGTAACTATGAATCAAGTTTTTTTTTTTCCTTTATTTCTTTTTCCTTTCAAAAATTCAGATAAGCCTCAAAATCCAAAAGGGTTCATAATTAATCTAGGAAATAATAGATACGACACAAACATACCTAGAGAGAGAGAGAGAGAGAGAGAGAGAGAGACAGAGAGAGAGAGAGAGAGAGAGCATAAAACCAGAGGCTGTGATGGTTTCTCTGTAATTTTTCACCGAACTTGCATGCTAAGAAATCGGCTCATTTGTCATTGCTTAAGACGCCTTTTTTTGGTTTAATCATTATAATTATTAATATTGTTTTATTTATGTTAGTATTGTTGCGAAAATGAATGACTTCGTGTTGAATTTTCATCATCATAATTGTCTGGCAAACTATCTATAAGTATAAATTTAGCTTGTTCGAAGATAAATATGATTTTTTTTTTTTAGTATTGTCTTATTATGCAAGCGAGCGAGCACGTAGTACTGTGTTAATCTTTTTAATTTGATTCTCTTTTGGGTATTTTGACACGTGGCATCAACAACCAACGGTCATGAGACATTGATGTTTGTGGCTGTGTGGGTGATCACTAAATAGGATTTTGAAGCTCTAGTGTAAATATAATGAAGGTCTACTCATTCATTTGTATTATTGGCCAACAGGGAATTTTTTTAATTTTGAGTTGGTAAGCTTTTCGTATCATTAATACTAACCAAGTTGTTTGAATCCCTTACCATCATAATTATAATTTTTAAGGAAGAATAAGACTTTCCTCTAAGCTTATTAATAAAGTAAAGAATTTTTTTTTCCTCTCAAAATTTAATATTTTAAATATATTATTTTATGACAAAATTGTCGCAACTAAGAATTTATAATACACTTACTATCGGGGAAAAAAAAAAGCAATATCCCCACAATTTAATAAGGAAAATTTTGGAAAATATGTGTAATATAATATACGAAATTCAATTTCTAAAACCTATTTAACATAAATTTTGAAAACGTATGGATTTTTACCTAAAATTTCTTCCCTCAAATTGTCCACAGTCAACGGTCAATTACGGTTGGATGCAGTCAATTTGAAAGTGTTAAGGTTAAAATTTTGTTATTCGAAAATTATGTGTAAAATGGCATTTAAATCAAAATGCACATATATTCAAAATTTATACCAATTACGGTTTAGAAATAGAATTTATTTCTGTTCACCACATAGAAAATGAAATTTCAATGTAAGTTTCTATTTTTCTGGTCTAAGAGTGGACAATTGATAATTGCCAAATCCAAAGACGCTAGACAAAAATGAATGTACTAAACATTGATAGAAAAATTAGAATATTCTCAGCTCTATATTACACCCACATGACCATTTATTGGGGACTAAAAGAAAGTCTTGGACCAAATGGACAAACACATAATTTCAGGTGTTCAAAGAATGATTTGATTTCATCACAACCTGGATTTACACATCTAATTACACCAAAAATTAATAATAAAGTTTTGTAACCTTTCTCATCAGTGTGCATTCCGAGTTATCAAACCCTCAAATATGGCAAACAGGTCCTTGTTTTCTGGGCCGAATATCTCATCCGCCTTTTGCAACGTCACCTGAAAAAGAAAAAAAAAAATTAATTGTCATAAATATATAGAAGAATACAAGTAATTATATCATACAGGATCTTTTTTTTTGTCTATGTATTATATGAAAAGAGAGAAATACCTCTTTGGTTTGTTTGTGGGCATTCAGTTCCTTCACATTGGCAAGAAATGCACCAAACTGCTCATACGACAATCGGCTCCTAAAAACGACAAAATATTTTTACTTTGAAAATATGATGAACCTTGATAAGAAATTCGCGAAGTTTGTTTCCAAATTAATATCAACTTTAGTGTTAAATTATATATAAATGTGGAGTATTATTAGGATTAAAATATAAAATAGACATAAAAGCTTACCATCATAAAAAAAAAAAAAAAAAAAAAAAAAACACGCAATTAATATCATTTTTTCCAAATTAAGATTCTTAACGTGAAAAAATTTATTGCCAAAAAAATAAATTGTTAAGATTTCTGATTTAAATACTTTCCAAATTTTTACCTGACTTGGCGGAAGAACTCCTTCCCATCCACCCGAGTTCTACCTGGAAAAAAAATAATTAAAAAAAATAAAAAATAAAAAACAGATGTTAGATATACTTCTATTGGCATTTTGGTCCCTAACTTTTATTTTGGAGCCGCTTAAACCCTTTACCTATTGATCCCTTGATTTATTTTTACCCTTAAACAACTTAAACATATATACAAACCATATGATTAATTTTACGAAGAAAAAAAAATCTTTAAATAATACTTTTTACCTTAAAAAAATGGTTGCAAAAGTTTAGTTTTTAGAGCATTATTTTATTTAATTACCCTTTTCAAGATTAAAAACAAGTTATTTAAGTTTGTAAATGTTTATTAAGCTGTTTAGGTGTTGAGTTTAATTATACATTTAGGAAAATGATACCAAATCACTAGGTTAGGGACAAAAATGCTCCAAAGATAAAATCAGAGACTATAAGTCCACAATCACAATCAGAGACTATTTGTGTCCGAAAACTTATATAAGTAGTTTAGTAGTCTATGTTATTTCCTTGTATCTTAACGCTTTTTCTCCTTCTTCTTTTTTGTTCTATTTGCAACTATTTGTATATCACCAAACACACAGAAGGAATTTCATTCAAGCTCTTAATTCATGTTTGATTATCAGACTAACCGGTGTGAGAGGCTGACTCGGAGCCCGACATCGACCCGTAAGTGCTCGAGTTTGTGGAACCGAACGCGGAAGATCTGTCGTCGAACAAAGTCCTCGAGACCGAGAACGAGACGGAGTGTCGCCTCGGAGAGACCGGCTTGGAAGTCTTGGTCGGCGACACCGAGGCCGACACGATCGGAGGCGAACCGGGCGGCGTGTACCGCGGCGTGTTGCTCTGAGAAGCCAAGAGAAGTCCCGGCGATACCCTCGGCATCTGAACCACTGCTTGTAATAATAGTAAAGAAAAAGTAAGGCTATGTAACTTGTCACGCAAGTAATCTACAATTACGCTAATGGGTATGTTTGGAACATGGAAAATTTGAGGATAAAAAATGAGGATCTGTCGTATTTTTCTCGCCTGGTTCGGATTGAGGAAAATTCAATTGAAAAATAATTTTAAGAGAAAATGTACTACTAAGGATTTTGTTCTGTTTCCCTAAAAATTTCATCCGGGTTCCAAACATACGACTACCTACGTAACTTGTCACTCAAGTAATCAACAATTAGAAACTTTTTTGAGTTATAGGGTACGTTTGGAACACGGAAAATCTGCGCATAAAAAAATGAGAATCAATTGTATTTTACTCGTGCTTATTTAAATTGAGAAAAATTCTATTGAAAACTAAAATTAAAGGAAAATATATGACTAAAAAATTGAGATTTTATATTACCTAGAAAAATATGTAGAAAATGAATGAAAACACCAAGGACTACATTCTATTTTTCTCAAAATTTCCCGAGTTATAAAGACATGAGAGCATATAAATTTTTCATCCTGTTCCAAACATAGCCTTTAAAGACTACTTACGAAAGAAAGAAAGCAAAAAAAAAAAACCTGATTCCCGATCTTCGGCTACTGAATTTCCCGCGTTGCTGTGATTAATCGACCTATCATCTTCTGAAATAAATAAAGAAATGGAAAAAAGAAAGCATACCCATTATCTGAAACTGGAAAAAGATCTGAACTTTATTACTTCTAATGAGATTCTCAATACAACAAATTTCAAGTTCTTGCCATATATATAACAACAAAAGTACCTCCAATCTGTGAAGAAGATGACAAATCTGGTTGGTCTTTTATCTTAGACACAGCCTCTGCAACTCCTCCAGACTAATTAAATTAAGACCAATGAAAAAATTAATTTAAAAAAAAATATCCAATCGAAAATTCATTAAAGAAATAATATTCACTCACTGAATTGTCTTCATCTTCTTGAAGCGACCTCATTAGAGTTTTTCTAAAAACCTCCAACTATATATATCACCAAAAAAACAAAAAAACAAATTATAACTTTTTTAGTCTGAAAAGAAATTAATCAAGGTCGAGTTCAAAAATTAAGCCTAAAATTACCTTGGCAACATCTCTGTTGAGCTTCTTCACTGTGTTGCTCAGATTTACATTCTCTTTCGACAGTCTCTCCTGAAAACCAAAAAAAAAAAATTAATATAATAAAAAAATAAAATAACAATGAGACAGTGAGGAAATGGTTGACTTTGACCGGACCTTATCTTGTTCGGCGGCGGCGAGTTTTTCGGCGGCGTCGGAGAGAGAGGCGTCGAGGGACTCGAGCTGGGACTGAAGGTCGGCGATGGTCCGGTCTTGCTCGGCGAGAATGGCGCGCAATTCGGAGGACTCGGCTTCCATGGCCTGGACACGTGTCGCCAGGGCCATGGACGTGATCTTGCGCGCCACGTCGAGCTGCTCGAACGGATCGGACGGCAGGATTTGCAGGACTTCATGGGGAAGATCGAAGCTCGGAACACCAGATTCCTTCCCCAACATCTTTCCCTCTCTCGCTTTACAAAATTCCTTTTTTTTTTTTTTTTTTTGTATCTAGTGTGTAAACTGTAGATGGCTTATATTATTATTATAATTATTTTTTACTTTTTAAGAAATGGGATTGGGTGTGAGAGGAAGGGAAGATAAGAGATTTGGCATCTTTTGGGTGTGACCGTGTGAAATGAGTGACTTTCCTTGGTTTTTTTTTTTTTTTTTTGGGTTAAAAGAAGATTGTGGTTCATATGAAAGTAATAATTTTTTTTTGTTTTTGAATGGATAGGCCATTGAAGGGATTTGGGGACTTCCTTGAGTTTGAGTACGAGACAAAATATGACCCCACTATAGCTATAACATTATTGCAAATACGATAAGTTAGGGACAGGAACTATAATCGTGGAATTTTTTTTTTTTTTTTTTTGTGTGTGGCTACGTAGCGTTTGTTAAAGTCACAACGGTTGAATTGGGTTTGTGGAATTGGACTGTTTTTGGTCTGATGAGTCACAATGGATGAGAGAGAATTTAATGGGCCATAGATTTGATCAAGATGGGTCATTCAACTAGGCATGGATTTGGCCCAACTCAGCATTTGGTCAATATTATTATTTTGTCTAAATCTTGTAATATTCATGATTAATCTCCGATATTAATACTATGTAGAAAAATTAATATTTTAATACAACAAGAAATGAATTACCAGTAATCTCAATATTCATATAAAGAATCTCTTTTTTAATATATTGACAACTAACATGGTAAATAAAGAAATAATAATGATATTCACTATGATAGATACTTATTTAACTAGCTCATGTAATAAATCTAAACGACCTACCTACGAATCAGCGAATATTCTTTCAAGCTCACGGAGCAAAACATGAGGTACAAAAACAGTTATAGCTAAAGGTTGCCCATAAGTTCTTTCATGAGAGCCACGTGGCACAAGCGATCACTCTATATTACAATATCCAAGCAAAGAAAATTAATCCATAGAGCTAATATGAACGGGGTGAATTAAAATATTGTTAAACTTCTCAAGTTTAGGTTCGAATCATCGAGCTCCAATATTTTAAAAATAGATTCACAACCATGCTCAATATGACCCTTTGTAAGATCAACTGCCAATAATTTTGCCTCCTTCGCTAAACAAGCGACCATACAATCCTATTTCGTTTATATACAGAACGAACAATTTGATATTTGAAGCAGAATCCATTTGGTAACACATTGATCAATTTCGTTCATATTCCATAACGGTCGGAACCATTCCATCCAAATTTGTATGAAAAAAAATTATAAGTTTACAAAGAGTGTAAGAATAAAGTGGAGATTATGGATAATAAAGAGTATTTATTATCATGTGAGTGACGGATTTTTTGTAAATATTTGAGTGTGGTCCACTCAATGGAATTGGATAATTCTAGCGTATTGTTATTCCTTGCGAAAGGGGTATAATATTGGTTATAAGTTTGCCAAAATCGGAGCTATAATGAATGGGAAATTGATACTCAAAGTGTGCTTAAAGAAACACATTAGTTGTTTGTAGGAAGTAAAATGCAAGAGTCTCACATGAAGTGGGAAAAGACAAATGAGTAAGCAATTTGTGCCAAAGGGTTTGGGTTTCCAAGGATGACCCAGTTCTGCGCGTCGCCGTCCGGTCGGTCGTGCCAAGTCGGGCTTGGGCTTGGGCTTGTTTGTGGTAATCCTTATATTTTAATTGCAAATTTTAATTCCACAAATAACTTGGTTTGTTATGATGATAATTAATGATGTACCGTGCATTGAATGACATAGTTTTGGCATACAAATAAAACGCTCCTAAACGTTGTTATCAGCGGTATTAAAATGCATTAAGGCTGGAGCATTAAGTTTGACGTTTTTCGCATTAAGGTTGGAGAATTAAGGCTGGACGATTTTGATTCATACCTTGTAACAGTATGTGGGTTTAGCCTATAAAAAGGAGGCTCTTTTTCTCATTCGAACACACCCCCAAATCCATGTTCTCTCTTTTTTCCTCTTCTCCAGAAAATGTTTTGTTTTCGTTGTAGTCGGCAGTTGGTTTTGTTACAAGTTTAGTTCGCCGGAGAAGTTCTTTTGGTGCAAAGCTCTTCTCATTCTGCTGTTGTATCCTGGAAGGTAAATTGCTCGTCGATTTTCCAGCACTCATAAGAGAGCAATATTACTTTAAGGAAACCGTCAATCGGTTTTCGATGTTTTTCTTCTTTTCTTTATTTCCGCCATTCTCTTGTTTTACCGTGTTGTTGTCTAATATTTTTATATCAACCATGTTATTTTATTTTATTATTTATTTGACCATATTTATCTATTTTTCCGAAAAAAAAATAAATATTTTTACATTATATTTCTAACAAAGAGTTATATTATTTTATATTCAAAAATATTTTGTGTTATGCCGTCGTTTTCACAAAGTAAAATTGATATCCCGAAAGCAAAAACGATACCCCAAAAATAAAATATAACAAAACAAGCCCTCAAGGTGAAATCACGAGTAAGAAAATCATATATACATATTTACATATATATAACTATGTTATATGTAGAAATGCATAAGTAAATTATGCATGAACATGTATATATATATATATGTATATATACATATACTCTAGATACATAAGTGTATGCTTGAACATATATATATATATATATATATATATATATATATCACATATACACTAAATACATATGTAATAAATGAACGTATGTATATATACATTAACAATACATATATAAAAACATATATAATATATACACACACATATGTATATAAAAAACACTATCCGCACGAGACTCACAAAGACTTCAACCTGTCATGGCTTTCAACATGATGTAGCCTTTGTCGGAGCTTAGGAGCGAACTATCGGCGCGGCTCCATGACAACCATCGGCAAAGCTCATAAAAACTATCGGCATCCTCTAGTTGTTAAGAATTGAACGCGGAAAAACATAATTCTACAGACTTTCAACAAGAAACGCAGATCAAAACCAAAAACCAGAAATAACTTGCACAGGAAGTTATCGGCAAAATTAAGCGCGAAGAACAGAAACTGAAAGAAATAGAGGAAGAACAAGAGAAAGACACGCTGTTTTTTTTTATCCTGGTTCAGATTCAAATCGAATCCTAATCCAGTCAGGCCTCGAGAGAGTCCTATTTCGATGATCCACTATCTTTAAGCGAGTTACAAAGCAATCCGATCAAACCCTTGATCTCGACCTTCAAAGTTACAAACCAAGCACCCTTGAACACGTCTCACAACAGGTTTCACTCAAGTATTTCCCAGAGATCAAGCCCTCTTCGCAATCTCTAACACTCTCACTCGGATTCTTTCTCTCTCAATACAACAATGAATTAGTCCACACACACTATCCAGGCTAGTGTTTATATACACACTGCTCTGGTTACAAAGATGTCTAGATACATTGTAACAGCCTAACTAACTTCAGTTCGAGAGGCAGTTCCTTGTGATGAGGTGTCATGATGACGAGGCACAGCAGCTTTCACAAATCTCCACCTTGTTGAGTCATCACCCTTCTTCACTTGCAGCTCTTGAAACTTCATCAGTGTGGATCACCAAAGTTTCTCTTTCATCTCGAGGCCTATTTCCATGGTCACTCCTCTTTGACCATCCTTAGCAAGTTTAGAGCTCCTTCAAACTTGCTAAGTGAGATTACCTTGGTAAACATGTTAGCAGGGTTTACCTCAGTATCAATCTTCTTCACCTGTACCAGCTTCTCATTAATGACATCCTTGATGAAGTGCAGTCTCACATCAATGTGTTTGGTTCTCTCATGGAACACACTGTTCTTGGACAAGTGAATGGCACTTTGAGAATCACAATTGACCACTGTTTCTTCATCTGTCAGACCAAGTTCTTTTGTGAACCCTTTTAACCACAAAGCTTCTTTAATTGCTTCAGTGAGAGCAATGTATTCAGCTTCTGTGGTGGACAAAGCTACAACATGCTGAAGTGTAGATTTTCAACTCACAGTATTTCCTCCAACTGTGAAAACATACCCCGTCAATGATCTTATCTTGTCTAAATCTCCTGCATAATCTGAGTCACGGTACCCAATGACCTTGCAGCTTTCATCTTTTTCTGCTCTAAAGATCATCTTCAGATTCAGACTTCCTTTCAGGTATTTGACCAGACATTTTGCTGCTTGCCAGTGTAAACGAGTAGGTTTGCTCATAAACCTGCTGATGAGACTTACACCATAGGCTATGTCTGGTCTGGTGCTGATCATGGCATACATGCAACTTCCAACACAGCTTGAGTATGGTACATTTCTCATATGCAATTTTTCTGTATCTTCTTCATGTGTGTGAACAGCTCTTAGTTTGAAGTAAGCGTCAATAGGTAGTCTTGATACCTTTGAGTCACTTTAAATGAAGAGATTCACAACCTTCTGTAGATAACCCTGTTGAGATAGAGTCAAAGACCTGTTATTCCTGTTCCTGACAATGTCCATGCCAAGAATTCTTGAAGCTGCTCCAAGGTCTTTCATATCAAACTCTGTATTGAGTTGAGTCTTCATCTTCTGCACCTCCACTTTATCTTTACAGGCTATAAGCATGTCATCCACATAAATGAGAAGATACATGTAGTCTCCATTCTTTAGCTGTGTGAGGTAGACACAGCTATCATACTTGCTTCTTTGAAATCCTTGTTTGATCATAAATTCATCAAACCTTAGATACCATTGTCTAGGTGATTGTTTAAGACCATACAAGGACTTCTTCAGCAGACAAACCTTCTTCTTTGGATTTCCCTGGACAAAACCCTCAGGTTGCTCCATGTAGACCTCTTCATCTAGTGTGCCATGCAAGAAAGCAGTCTTGACATCTAGTTGTTCCAGCTCCAGGTCATACATGGCCACTGCAACTAGGATTATTCTGATTGAGGTGTGCTTGACTACTGGTGAGAAAACTTCATGATAATCAATGCCTTCAATCTGAGAATACCCCTTGGCCACAAGTCTGGCTTTATATCTTGGTTTCTCAACTCCTGGTATACCTGGTTTCAATTTGAAAACCCACTTGCATCCAACAACTCTTTTGTTTTCAGGGATTGAGACAAGTATCCAGGTGTTGTTCTTGTCCAGGGATTCCATTTCTTCAGTCATGGCCTGGTGCCACATCTTCCATTTTGTGCTTTTCTGAGCCTCTGAGTAGCTCCTTGGTTCTTCTTCAATCAACTCAGCAGCATTCAAAGCAAAAGCTATCAGATCAGCTTGAGCAAATCTAGCTGGCTTGTTGATCACTCTTTTGGGTCTGTCCCTTGTGAGCATGTTGTCTTCAAGGTCTTCACCAACATTCTCATCTGTTTGATGATCCTCTTGTTGGTTTTATGTTGCTGCTCGATCTTCATCTTCAGGTTGATCATGTTCAGCTCCACCTTGATCTGGATAAGCTCCACCTTGATCCTGTGTGCTTGCAACATCTCTCAGCTCCACCTGAACCTGTTCTGTGGATTTATTTCTCTGATCAAGCCTTAGGCTTGTCTGATCACAGGGATTAGTTTTGTAGAAAACAGACTCATTAAAGATCACATTTCTACTGATGACTATTTTCTTTTCCTCTATCAACCAAATTCTATATCCTTTTACACCATCAGGATATCCTAGGAACACACCTCTTATAGCCCTAGGATTCAACTTTCCTTGACTAGCATGCACATAGACCATACAGCCAAAAGGTCTCAAATGACTATAATCTGGTTTATGATTATACCATACCTGTTCATGGACTTTGAAGTCTAGGGATGAATTTGGTGACATGTTGATCAAGTAACAAGCTGTAGCAGCAGCCTCTGCCAAAATCTTTGTGACAATCCAGAATCAGCAAGCATACACCTCACTTTCTCCATGATCGTCCTGTTCAACCTTTCAGCCACACCATTTTGCTGAGGTGTGTAAGCAGATGTGTGTTTCCTGGCTATACCATGATCTTCACAGAATTTATTAAACTCAGTGTTACAAAATGTCGGGGAATCGAGCTCGCATCGGACACGAACGATCGCTCCGATGCGACTCGTTTGTGATGATTCCACCATATAACCATATTAATGCGGAAAAATAATTAATTACGCTGATCATAAGCTAATTAAATTATGGTTATAATTAACAAGATCTAGTTATGTTTAATTAATTTAATTCACGATAGCATATAAGTCAAGCAACCGATATAAGAGTAAACGAGTACTTACATTGATTTTCGGTTCAGCTACAGAACGCTCCAATCCAATCGCGTACTCCTTGCGTCGTCTTGAAGAAGGACTCGAGGATGACACCTTAGTCTTCCGAAACGTAATCTCCGAGACGAATAAGAAAGATGAGTGGGCACAGTCTTTATCTCACTAGATCACGAAACTATGTGTTTCGAGATCTCTCTCTTATTTTGCTAAGAATGGAAACGAATTTCCGAGGGGAGGGAGAGGCAGATGCACGGCCAAGAGAGGCTAGTGATGCACGAAATTTTCACTCAAAATTCCTTAAAATAATTGCTTCTTTTTGCCTTCTCATGAACCCCTATTTATAGTAGTAAAATGAGATATTCATGGAATCTTTCAGAATATTTTATTTCCTTTTATTGTGTTCACACTAGAGGATTTAATCTAGGCTCTTGGATCTCAACAAGTTAATCCTACTTTTTCTCTCATCCATCAGATCAATATCTATGGGATATTATTCTTTTATTTAAATAGAGAATAATTTATTTAGTGAGATAATAAAGGAGAATATATTATTCTCCTAAATATTCTCCTAAATACTTTCCTTTAAATAAGGAGAAAATATAGGACAATATCTTATATTTTTCTCTCTCCTTTATTTAAACAACTAAAGAGAAAATATTTGTAAATACCAATATTGAAATTTCGAACTTGATGGCACACGGCCAAGGGGAATTTGCGCAAACCCTAGTGCCAAAAATTCTCAAATCCGATTTTCATATTTTGTGCAAGGCCCAATTGCTTAAAACCCAATTAACTATTTATTTACTTGGTCCAACAATAAACAAATAGTTAATAATTGTTTATTTACTTGATCAAACAATAAATAAACAATTATACCATAAATATTTATTTAATTCTGCGAATACCCGTTTTCCAGAATTAATGCTGTCAATCACAATTACAGCAAGTGAGATTAATAATGATAAACATTATTATACGAAAGTTCTTATCCGCCTTTATCAGAGCCGAATCGGGGACTATGGACCTAGTAATAGGAGCTTAACAAATCCGATGAAAAAGACGAAATAGTCTTTTCTCTTTTGTCCATCGATTCGTCTAATCTTGGTCAAATACTCCACCTTGTAAGCCAAGATTGAACTCTCCTTTATACTAGAATTATATTTACTCATCGTGACGAGTGTCCACTGATATCGTTAGTTCGTGATCAAGATCCTCCAGGTTCAACCCGTATCGAGATAAGTCAATTTATCTGTTATACTTCTCTTGATACATATCAGCCCTAAGCATTGTTGCTTCCCCAGCGAAAGATTCTTTCAAACGTTACTTACTTCGAAAGTGCTAGCAATCTATCGGTTATGGAATCAACCCTTAGGTGAGTGAACACTAACCTTCTTTCAGGAAGGCTGGATTCCGTATCTGTAAATCACTTCCCACTCGAATCATGCTCTGAGAAAACTCCCAAGACATAAGCTGTGATTAGCATGAATATCCTTTTAGCGAATGAGTCAAAGAGCTCAGTAACATAACCCAGTGTCCATGATCACTTCAGGATTTAGATCAAGTCTCACTGTGACCATCATAGTGGCCTCGGTTAGTGTGTCGTAACGGTCTTTAAACGACACATCTACAACCAAGACCTGTCCAAGTCGTACACTTACCACAAGTGTAGAATGCTCCCACATAGTGATCAGCCTTCACCTATGTGTTCCACATCTATGACTTTAGATATAGCTTTCCAGGCGTATATCAGTCATCGACCATGTTTTAGCACACCGCCCGAACTCAGGTGCCCGACACGTGACTCAGTTAGATACGGAGGCTATGGAAGATAGTTGTTATTGATTCTAATTGTTTAGAACTCAACCCACTAATCATATAATGCTAATAAAGTAATCTTATTATCGAATTTAGTAATCATTATCTTCAAGTGGGCAATATTCCCAACACAAAATTCAAGACCATTATCAGTTCTTAGCCTTTTCACTTTCTTCTCAGTTTGATTTTCAATTAAAGTTTTCCAAGAAACAAATTTTTGAAAAGCTTCATCTTTTGTTTTCAGGAAATATATCCAGGTTTTTCTTGAGAAATCATCAACAAAAGTAATGAAGTACTGAGATTTAGAAAGTGATACCGTCACTTGTGGTGAACCCCACAAGTCAGAGTGGACATAATCAAGGATTGACTTTGTGTTGTGGACAGCTTTTGGGAATTTCAGTCTGTGAGCCTTGCCTAAGATGCAGTTTTCACAAAACTCAAGATCTTTCAGATCTTTGACTTTTATGAGGTCTTGTTTGGTGAGTTCTTGCATTCCTCTTTGGCTCATGTGCCCTAGCCTCTGGTGCCATGTCACAACATTGTTGATGTCTTGCTGTGCTGAGTCAACTTCTCCATAAATGGTCTCACCTTCCAGCACATAGAGGCCATTTTCCAGGTAACCTTTTAGAACAGTCAAGATTCCCTTACATATCTTGATCACCCCTTTTTGAGCCTTGTAAGAGTAGCCTTGAGAGTCAAAGACCCCTAGGGAAAGCAAGTTTCTCTTGAGGTCTGGGATGTATCTGACTTCCCTGATGATCTTGCATGATCCATCTGGAAGCTTGATCTTCACGTTACCTGTTCCATATACATTACAGCAGTGATTATTACCCATCAACACTTTACCTTCACTTGATTGAAAATCAAGTAACCAATCCTTTCTTGGTGTCATGTTAAAACTGCACCCAGAATCCAAAATCCATTGATCCTTGGGATCTTCGTATGACACAGTCAAGACTTCTGCATCATTGAGGCCACTTGATACATTTGCTGAGTCTTTTGAGCTCTGTCTATCTTTCTTTCTCTCAGGACATTGCCTTCTCCAATGCCCTGTCTTGTTGCAGTGCCAACACACACTGGCCTCTTTTTCATCTTTGGACTTTGACTTTGACCTGGTCTTGGATTTCTTTCCCTTCTCTTTCTTTTCTGGCCTTCCTCGAACATTCAATCCCTCAGATCTGGTGTTCTTGGAATTTGCCTTCAAGTCTTGTTCCTTGGAGTATACTGCAGAAATCACTTCATCTAAGGTTAGTGTTTCTCTGCCATATTTCAAAGTATCACACATCTGTTCATAAGGCTTAGGAAGAGAGTTTAGAAAGAATATAGCCTGGTCTTCATCATCAATCTCAACATCGAGATTCTCCAGATCATTGATGAGCTAGTGTTTATATACACACTGCTCTGGTTACAAAGAGGTCTAGATACATTGTAACAGCCTAACTAACTTCAGTTCGAGAGGCAGTTCCTTGTGCTGAGGTATCATGATGACGAGGCACAGCAGCTTTCACACTAGTATTAGCCAAACTATCGTCCAACACTTGGTCCACAGCCAAGTATGATTTCTTTGGTGAAAATTGCCTCGAAGGCCCTCCCAAACCCAAAAATGAAAAGCTATAAATACCTCATCTTCATTCATTTTCAATGTAAGTTTTCAAAAACTTAAGTAATCTCTAATTCACTCTCAACTCGCTATATTTTCCTCTCTCGACACTTGAGACTAGATATTAGCCCCACACATCCACTAATGTTGAGTGTCGGAGCGCGCGTCAGAGGAAACCCATCTGCATATCTCTAGTTAATGTTTCTTGTCTTTTCAAGCGAAGAACGCGAAGAGTCTGAAGATTGTGAAGAACACGACGAACTTGAAGGCCTCGACGAACACGAAGAACGTGAAGAACTCGGCGATTTTGAAGATCGCGAAAAACCCGAAGAACACGACGAACTCGACAAACACGAAAGAGAAATCACGAAGTGACGAGAAATCGAAAATCTCTTTCCGGTGAGGCAAAGACGACGAGAAAATAATATTTCACCACACCCAATTTACGTGCGATTATAGAGTCCGGCCCTAGACCGAACCACAGACGGTTTTAAGTGTTGACCCAAAAAACGCGATTAACATTCTATAGCCGTTTTTGGACCATTTTCTCATACTTGCATATGGTTTGGTCATAATCAATTAAAAAAAATCATGGATCATTGATTAAAAAAAAAGTGAGCAATATAAATTTAAGACTAGAGATAGTCAATTTTAGCAGAGCCTCAACTACGCAAAAATGCGAATGACCCAAAGCATCAAACAAAGCCGTAACCATTGGCTCTTTTTTCTTTTTCTTTTTTTCTTTTTATAATATGGCTCATTTAATTCCACGATTGTTTCAAAGAGTTACACCGAACGAAGGAACATGTGGACACGTGGCAAACTCTAGAGCAAAGATAGCTCATAATTCCTTTGTTAAGACGCGTGGCATAATACTATAGCTTTAATATTCTATTCTCAATTGTGAACCAACTTTTGTCTTTTTCTTTTATTTCTTTTAGCGGAATAAAATTAAATAAAATAAAAACCTAACAAAAGTGGAAAGAAAAAAGCAGTATCCATCATATGATTCTTCCTTTAAAGTTTAAAGTTTAAACATAACTTTATCATTTAGTTATTTTTATGGTTCGATTTTTTAATTACGAAAATACAATAATACGGATGTTTCCGTAGACATTCCTATTTCAAAAATAGTGAGTTAATACATATAATAAAAACAATAATAATAATCTCCATTCTTATAATAAGTAAGAATAAATGACATTTTTGCCCATTTAACTATGATAGTTGTAACGAAGCAATCCTCGGACTTTTTTCTATATATATATATTTTTTTAAAACGTGGACAACACCACAAATAATATATTAAGAACTCTCACTTAAAATGGCGGAGGAATACCGTGGTTACAAGCACGAGCGGACCTTTCTTTGGTCGTTTATGACCTCTTGTAAAGCACAAGGAGGAACATACCCAAACCAACGATTGTCCGCACGATTATTAATAGCAAACCTAGCCAAATTATGGGCTACTTTATTACACTCACGAGGATAAAACTTAACATCAACAAAATAAATAAATAAAACTGCTATCACCTTGATGTCATTGAGCACAGTCCCCAATTCCGTCGGAGGAATCTTCCCACTTTTTGTCGCCGTAGCCACTTCCAAGCAATCAGTTTGGATTAGAATATCCTGGTTTGACCCAATTCCCTAGCAAAAGCCATTCCGAAGAGAATCATCGAAGCCTCCGCAAGATCACCACCTTCGAGCCAATAACAGCCCCACTGTGATCTCGGACCAAACATCCCACGCTGAAATTGCCTTCCGTAGAGTTCACCGCCATATCAACTGAGATTTCCAGCACTCCCACCGGCGAAGGAGGCCATCCCCGGTCTTTTCATTGCGTCTTCTCCGAGTTCCTGTTCCCTCCAGCCCTGTGATACTCCTCAACATAGTTTCTTGTCAACTCAGCCAGTTCGCTCGGGGGTCAGCCGTTCTTACCTGTCGCAATTTTATTTCGCTGATTCCACAGTTCCCATATAAGAGCAATGAAAAATTCAAAATCACATACCGCCGTAGTTTCCGCAACGGCGATAAGGATACTGGTAGCATCTCCTTGTCGGAAAAATGGATATCATACCTCCAAAACCCCCAGCTCTCCAGACTTTACGGGTCCACTTGCAGGTGCATAACGCATGCTGGATGGTCTCGGCATAACTCTGACACACAGGGCATCGATCCTCCTTCGTGATTTTGCGTATATCCAGAATGGTGCGTGTCGGAATCCAACCTCTGCAGACCCGCCAGGTAAACATCTTAACCTTGGGAGGGAGATTAAGTTTCCATAATTTGTTCCACCACTCAGCATTGCCACTTGGATTAGAAGAACTCGTCATAGGAGACGTGTTCATGGCCACCCGATAACCGCTCCGAACATAATACTCGCCATCTTTTGAATAATGCCAACGAAGCATATCCTCAATTCCGGTTATGCTTGCTGGTATTGCGATGATGGCAGCAACGTCCTCCTCGACGAACATGGCCCGTATTAATTCCACATCCCATTCACCTCTGTGGGTTTTTAATTCCGAGACTTTCATGTCCTTTGGTATTGGCAGTGGATCAGTCAGCGTGAAACTAGGAGGTCTCGGAATCCATTTGTCCCCGACGACCGAAATTGATTCACCGTCTCCAACTTTCCATCTAGCACTTGAGCTGATTATTTTTTTTCCCCGAACCAGGCTTTCGGATAATAGCTTTCTCTGTAAACCTTTCCCATGAGGCTTCCCGGACGGCGTATCAATCTCCATACATTTTTAGAAAGGAGTGCCTGATTAAATTTCTCGAGATCCCAAAAGCCCAGATAACATTATTGATAAAGTCATTATATTATTATCGATCTTTCATGATCTTCTTGTCATAAAGTAAATGTATTTTATTATTATCCCTTCAAATCGCATACAAATCATAAATATTATATTTTTAGGACAACTAAATTCAATATTTGTAGATTCCATTCAAGAATAATCATATTCAAACTCTTAAATATAAGTGTGCAAGCCTCAATTAGTTGTGATACGCATAAATAAGAGCTCGAGAATATGACATAAAACTCTAAGACCATGCTAGACTTAAGACTAATTCTCATATAACCATCATAATAACTTTAATATGTGTTTTAACGGTTCATCAAACAAAACATTTTATCTTATGTGCATGTTGTGCCATAATATATGTACAAAATGCTATAACTCAATAAATCTACATTTAATGTTCCACATACGTGATTTTAAATCTAACATCAAACATAAATTAATCACCGATCAAGTTTTAGTATCTACCCAAACTTAAATCTTTCAAACATCCAAGCTAGCTCTGCAGAAGACTAGGATTTGATGAATATTTATAAATTGTAAATGAAAAAAATCTAATCAAATGAGAAAAATGTTTGTTTCTTTTATTAATTCAACAATGTGATAATTATTACAATAATTTTATAGAAGGTAAGACATATAGTTCATTTAGACTCTCCATGTTAAAATTAGTCCAATAATATAATAATTAAGAAAACAAATTAAACGAAAAAAGACACATGCGCCATATACAATAGATTTTGGCATAAATTATTTTATATTTTTAATATTTAAATAGTTGAATGATACTTTTAATTATAAATAGTCATAATGTATGCAACAAAGACTATGAACTAGTTTACAAAATATAAATTGTCTCCTTAAATATATATATATATATATATATATATATATATAATATAATATAATATAAATTCACCCTCTTTTAAAAAAAATAGTTAAAATTTATTTTATTAAAAAATAACCCAACAGATCCGCAATAGTTTAATTAATTAAAAGACTAAATTTTTTAAAGCCGTATAAGGGACCAATTATACTATAAGTGATTAGATTTAATAATTAAATAGAGTGCATTTTATATACGGCATAAGTTGTTCGACTAGTTTTTTTTTAATAAATCTGAAAATATTAATTTTTTATTTATATTTAAATTTTATATTGCTATATAATTTTCCGGATCTTTTATTTATTTATAAATAAATAAGTGGAATGTAGCTCATTTGTTGGCAAGCAAGCACTTACTCCGTTCAGCACTTACCCAACAGATTATCTACTTTACTAGATAATTTAGTGGATGAAATATTTTCATATATTTGATGTCCTTGTCTCAATGTAAGTGGCATGGTCTTTATGAAAGGATTATTTGACCATATCAATCAATATAAATAAAGCATGATAAACAACACATTGGCTTTTATATATTTTTTTTCTTCAACAAGGCTTGTTTCTTTAATGGTCGATTGGGGATGTTTATCTTCCATCATTTATATTATAATATTAAAAAAAGCTAAACATAAAATAATAGACACTTCGTTACTAAGGTTTTTTTTTCTTTTCTTTTTTTGAGGGAGACACTTCTTTCTAAGTTGGTAATCAAAGCCATGAATTATTAAAACTAACAGGTATTTGTGGGTTTGTTTTATTTTTTTTTTTGTTAAATATACTTCATGGAACAGGTGTAAGTGTATAATTGATCTTTGCAAAGTTCTTTGAATGAGACATCATCATCAAGGAACAAGTGCATGTGAATTAGCATTAAAATATTAATTTGTTTAATATATTGGGCCGGCCAAATTAGTACGAAATCCAAGTAGGATCGTATTTGTGATTTGATAAGAGAAATTTCATTAAGTGGGCTTAAAAATTGATTAAATATCAAGATTAGACCCTAATTTTTTAAAATATCTAAAAATGGACTTTTAGACCCAAAACGGACAAATATACCCATCTCCTCTATTTGAACTCATTCGCGCCTCTCTCCCTCTCTCCTCCATTTCACTCGTTCAAAACAAAGAAAAAACTGAGAACTCCTACGATATTGTACGACGGCATACGATCTTGTACGAGCCAGTACGATATAATACGATAGAGGACGATGGCGTACGATGGAAACGCTTCAATCTTCGGCGGCGGTGAAACACATAAATCCCGAGCTCAAAAGTCATCTAAAAAGGTAAGTTTTCAACTAATTTGTTGTTAAATGTCTTTGGAAATAGTTAGAATAGGGTTTATGAGTTAGTATTAATCTTATTTGAGTTGATTTGAGTTGATTTGGGTCGGATTTAGAATGTTAGGGTTTGAAATTAGGGCCAGTGTACGATGAGATTGATGCATCGTACGATGTCGTACGATGCTGTACGATGTCGTACGATGAAATTCATAGATCTCTACGATGCGATACGATGGTGTACGATGTGTTTATGTTTTCTCAAAAATTGTCGTACGACTTTGTACGATGTCGTACGATGCGGTACGATGCTATACGATGATTTTTAAAAAACTTTAATTTCTTGTTTTACGATGATATACGATGCTGTACGATGCTATACGATGATTTTTTTAAAAAATTTAATTTCTTGTTTTACGATGATATACGATATTGTACGATGCTATACGATGATTTTTTTAAAAAATTTAATTTCGTGTTTTACGATGATATACGATTCTGTACGATGCTCTACGATGATGTTTTTAAAAAATTTAATTTCTTGTTTTACGATGATATACGATGCTGTACGATGCTATACGATGATTTTTTTTTTAAAATTTAATTTCTTGTTTTGTGATTCTGATTTAATTTTGTTGTTTTTTTAGGACAATTTAAACTACATATACAACGTCTCATTCCCGGGGCGTATCACGTACGGTGGGACGGGGATCTTGAAGCTTGTACGGAGTAGATTCGATGAGCTCGGGATAAAAGAACGAATCCTCGGGACTCCGTTCGAGCAATTTTTTACGGAGAGCGAGCTTGGTTTCTCACCGGTGCTCGTACATACTCTCCTTCAGAAGAAGATCGAGGCGACAGTACGCGGCGAGATACATTTTGGTATCGGAGGCAAACGGGTACGATTTGGACGCCTCGAGTACGCACTCGTCTCGGGGATGACTTATGAAGACGGTCCGACCAAAGCCGAACAAGACGAGCGAAAGAACGATGGATTGATCACGGATCACTTGAACGGCGTTTCCGGAAGCAAGTTGAGCGCGTTGATCAACGCGTTCACCATATGTCGAAGCCCTGACGCTGCGTTCAAGCTCGGGCTGCTCGTATTCGTCTACGGGTATCTTCTGGGGCAGCCGGCCAACAAAGCCATCGAAGAAAGGTGGCAGAAATTTCTATACATCGTTCAAGACCTCCCCTTCTTCTTCAAGATGCCTTGGGGAAATTTGAGTTGGGCAGAGACGTATTCCAGCTTGTCGGTGAACCTACGGCGTTATCACGAAACGCTGCAAAAGAAGTTGAAGGACAAGCCGGATGTGGCACAGAAAGAGGCCAAGTACACATTGACGGGTAATCTCCATACCCTTCATTACTGGGCGTACGAGGCTATCCCAGAGATCGGGATGAGGTTCGGGTCGAACCAGGGGATTCGTGTGCCCCGGATGCACTCGTGGTCTAGTAATGTGCTCATAATGGGCAAAGACATCGAGGCGGTCTTGAATAAAAAAACGGTAACTTTTTTATTATTTATCGTTTATTAATGTATTTTACATTATTTTGGAATATTGGTAACGTTTATTAATGTATTGTAGGTGGGTGTTCTTCAAATGCTGAGACCAAGGGCACCAGAGAAAGAAATGTTCACTCTCCTCGAGACACAGACGAGCAAATGTCTGTATCCCATAGACGTCGAGGGCGAAGATGCGACAGAGCCGCGAGACATCGAAGAAGAAATAGATCGAGTCGCGACTGTTGCAGAAGATGCCATCGTCGGAGACTCCGACGACGAACACGTGTCAGACACTCCACGTGTTCGTCTTGCTAGTCCGACCACTCCCGCAATGGGATCGAGGCCTACAGCGACCTCTCGCGCCGACATTCCCGAGGCCTTTGTCATAACACGGGAAATGTGGGGAGAAATGCGAGCTTCCCAAGAACAACTGCGAGCATCTCAAGAACAACTGCTAGCATCCCAAAAACGAATGATTCAGTCACAAGGGATAGTCTTACGTTCTCTTGCCACGACCGGCCGTAGAGTTGAGCGCATGAGTGTTAGACAGGTTAGAGTTCAAATTTAATTTAACGTTTTAAAGTTGAGTTTAAATTTAATTTAACGTTTTAGAGTTAAGTTTAAATATAATTTAACGTTTTAAAGTAGAGTTTAAATTTAATTTAACGTTTTAAAGTTGAGTTTAAATTTAATTTAACGTTTTAGAGTTACGTTTAAATATAATTTAACGTTTTAGAGTTAAGTTTAAATATAATTTAACGTTTTAGAGTTAAGTTTAAAATTTAGAGTTGAGTTTAAATTTTAGAGTTGAGTTTAAATTTTAGAGTTGAGTTTAAATTTTAGAGTTGAGTTTAAATTTTTTTGACAAGTTTAAATTTTGTGACATATTTTATTACTTTGACTTTCAGCTTTCTATGTGGAGGAGGCTGAACATTTTGTTCGAGGACGCAACGGGCTTGCCTGGGGGTGAAATTCCCACGACCCAAGATGATGGTCGTAAACGCCGGACCCCTCCTCCTCCTCCTCCTCCTCCTCCTCCGGCGGCTAGTCAAAAGCCGGCGTCTCCATCGCATGAGGCAGAGCCGTCTTCTACGCATCGCGAGTCATCGAAGAAGTCAGAGCCGTCTTCTACGCATCGCGAGTCATCGAAGAAGTCGAAGAAGCCATCTTCAACGCATCGCGAGTCGTCGAAGCGATCGGAGATCAGGCCGGTGACTTCTCCCAGGTTGTCGACGTCTTCGTCGAGTCCTCGTAGAGAAGACATTTCGGATAAGCTACGCCCGCTCACAACTCCTCTAAGGAAAAGACAGAAGGCACAGCTTACTCCGGCACGTCCACATCGGCAAGTGCGACAGAAGACGTCGCGTTGGTCCGAATTCACTGATCCAACGAGGCCCAAGTATTTGGAAAAGCCGATCCCCAAGTTCAAGCCGTTGAAGGACGCGAAGCAAAAAGAGTTTGATAATTTCGTTAAGTGGTTGCGGATAAAAAAGTGGGACGGCAAATTCATGGAGTCTGTTCGACTGAAGACGTGCGACGCAGACACGATTTTCTTCGACACGATATTGACAGAAACCAAATGGCTACATGATTCGGTACGTTATTATATAATTTCACTTTTTCCAATCAATTTAAAATAACGCTATATGTTTGTAATGTCTCAGCATATTGATGCTATGATTCACATGGTTCGGGCTCGCCAACGAGGTCTCGACGGTTATCGGCAAGACGTCCGAATCATGGATTGTCGGTGGGTCCAGCACGTGTACGGCCGATTCAGAACGGAAGAAGCGAACATCAACAAGGCCATCGAACTGGGAGCAGAGCCCGAACCCGTGGACTGGGACATGAGGGCAACTATTAGCCCGATGACTGGGTATAGGGACGCCGATATTTTGCCTTGGGATGGTGCTCGAGAGATCCTGTTCGTCGTGAACTTCCAGAACCTTCATTGGTTCACATTTCGGATCGACATCGAGGCCTGGACCATTACCGTCTTCGACTGCCAAAAGGATCTCATGCAGTCGTCGAGACATCAAAAGGACTTCACTGAGCTGATGGAGGTACGTAAAATGTTATGTTATTCACAATTATTACCTTAGAGCAACAATTAATTAAATTAAGAGTTACTTAACATTGTTAAAATGTTTATTATTCAGACTTGGAGTCGAGCATTTGCTAGGGTTGTGGCCATAGGTGGTTTCTTCAAGAACCATCCCCACTCTTACCGGGAAAGTGAACATGGTGAAATTAAGTTCACTGTGCCGACGTGGATCGTCGATGACAAGGTCCCACAATGTGCTTACAGGTAAACAATTATCTTTTTATTGACAAGTTATTTTACTAGTTATTTGAACTTTTTTTGACAACTTTCTCTAAACAATCATGTTTTTATTGACAAGTTATTTTAGAAGTTTTTTTTTTTTTTTTACAAGTTTTAATTGACAAGTTATTTTACTAGTTATTTGAACTTTTTTTTGACAACTTTCTCTAAACAATCATGTTTTTATTGACAAGTTATTTTAGAAGTTTTTTTTTTTTTTACAAGTTTTAATTGACAAGTTATTTTACTAGTTATTTGAACTTTTTTTTGACAACTTTCTCTAAACAATCATGTTTTTTCAAGACAAGTTATTTTAGAAGTTTTTTTTTTTTTTTTTACAAGTTTTAATTGACAAGTTATTTTACTAGTTATTTGAACTTTTTTTTGACAACTTTCTCTAAACAATCATGTTTTTATTGACAAGTTATTTTAGAAGTTTTTTTTTTTTTTTTACAAGTTTTAATTGACAAGTTATTTTACTAGTTATTTGAACTTTTTTTTGACAACTTTCTCTAAACAATCATGTTTTTATTGACAAGTTATTTTAGAAGTTTTTTTTTTTTTTTTTACAAGTTTTAATTGACAAGTTATTTTACTAGTTATTTGAACTTTTTTTTGACAACTTTCTCTAAACAATCATGTTTTTTCAAGACAAGTTATTTTAGAAGTTTTTTTTTTTTTTTTACAAGTTTTAATTGACAAGTTATTTTACTAGTTATTTGAACTTTTTTTTGACAACTTTCTCTAAACAATCATGTTTTTTCAAGTTATGTTTCAACTATTTGTGACAACTTATTCTTGTGTTGTAGCGGTGATTGCGGGATGTTCGCATTGAAGTATGTCGAGCACGTAGTACTGAACGAATCATTTGACACTCTTCAAAGTGAGAATATGAGAATGTTCAGGAAGAAATGGTGCGTGGACTTATTCTACAACCACCTTATCCCGTGATTTTGTATTTTCGGATGTTTATTTTTTATCTTTTTGGTTTTCTATGTAATAGTACCTTATAAACATATTATCGAGATGGTTTGTTGACTATTGTGTTTTTTATTGTACCTTATAAACATGTAATTCAATTAAAGAGATTCACAAAAAAAAAACATCAAAAATTCACACATTCACAAAGGGTTTAGAACTCGAGACATTTATAAACAACTAAAGTTGCATCTTGACGCCATTAAACAAGATAAAAAGGTGACTCAAATAAACGTTAAAGTTTTAAACTTAAAAATAAAAATAACACACAAAGTCTAAAGTTTTAATCCCTCCAAGTGCATGTTTTTCTGTTATGTCCCCTACCACCACATTTCCCGCATTTTCGCTGCACGACAATCTTTTCGCCTTGAGATGGGTATCGATTAATTCTTCTTCTTCCTTGTTTACTTTTCTTCGGTCGACCGGCTTGCTTCTTTTCAACGGGTTCCGAAACTTTCATGTTTTTTATCTCATCCGGGACATCCCATTGATCTTCATTGCCAACCGGATATATGGCTTCCTTGTACATCTCAATCCACGTCTCCTTCAAATAAAAGTCACTGCATAACGAGTACACGTCCACGCTTCGATGTTGGGCTCCTGCGATAGAATGCTCGCACGGGATATTCAATTGTTGTGGTAGTCCGCAAGTGCACGTCTTCGCCATAAGGTCTACATCGAAATCACCTCTTACGTCTTTGACATGACATTCATATAGACCAAGTCCGTACGCATTGACGAACTGTGCCTTATTATTTAGCTGTGCGAGATCATTTTGCCACGTTGGTGTCAATTTTGTGTTCAACTTGTTCGCTATCTCTTCTCGTTCAAAAAACCAAGTTTGGAGTGTGAATCGAATAAACTCGAGCAACGTCGTAATGGGAAACGTCCTCGCATTCCTTGTTTTGTTGTTGAAGCTTTCTGCGTTGTTGCTCGTCATTAGGTCGTACCTATATAAAACATACTTGATTTATATAATCAACGACATAAAAAATTCAGTACAAAAGAAGTTCTAGACTCTTACCGTTTTCCAGGAAAGAAAGCTCTGGCCCACCGATCGACACCAACTTCTTCAAGATACTTTGCCATCTCGACATCCTTACGTCTCAACTGTCTAAAATTAGCTTCGAATGCTGTTTTACTGAAGGCGTAAGCCGCATCGTAAAGTTCAAAGCGACAATGGTCTGTCTTGAACTTGTGTTGGACATTCAGTTGTAAATGATGGTAACATGCTCCGTGAGGGATACCAGGAAACACAACCTCGACACCATGTATGATGCTAACGTGGCGATCGGATATGAACGCCAAATTAGGTACGTCTTCACCGATAGCTTCTCGCAATCTTCTCAAAAACCAAATCCAAGAAGCATGACACTCGCTATCTACAACTCCGAATGCAAGTGGATATAATTGTGAATTCGCATCCATTGCAATTGCGCAAAGCAACTGTCCCCCGTATTTTGTCTTCAGAAATGCACCGTCCAATGCTATGACCGGCCGACATGCTTTGAAGCCTCTACGACACGCACCAATGGAAAAGAAAGCATACTTGAATTTATCACCATCTCGCACAAAGTCTGTTAACGTCCCAGGATTCTTTTGCTTCAACATGTACAGCCAAGACGGTAACTTCTGGTACGATTGTTCCGGCGTACCCCGCACGTACCCAATAGCTTTCTCCCTGGATCTCCAAGCTTTCAAATACGATACGTTCACACCCCATCTTGTCTTCACTTCTTCCCTGACGTTATGCGCCGAATACTCCGCCATAGAGTTAATTGAGTACTTGTCTTTAAATACGTGACCGATGACCCATGGTGCCGCTCCTCGATGGCCCTCTGTTCGAACAACACGCCCACATGAGTGTTTACCCTCGTACGACGTAATCTCCCACATCTCAGACCACTGCACGACACCCCTCAACCTCCATGTGCATCTCTCGTTTTTGCATAGAACATACCATCTCTTTTTCGAAGAAGATTTCACTCTAAATTCGAAATTATGTTTCAACGCGTACAAGTGGATATGTTTCTTCAGTTCATGCTTGTTTTCAAATTGCTGCCCAATATATATTTCTTCTGAGCTACCTGTTACTTTCAAAGGTTAGTTAAACAATATGTGGTTTCATATTATACTTGAATCTCATTTGAATCCACTTAAATTACCTGTAGAAGAATGACTTGGATAATGACTCGGATTTTCCTTCACAACATCATCGGCGCTGAACTCGGGTGCTTTCCATGAATAAGGAACGATAGGTGATCCGATCATCGGAGGCTCACGCTGACATTGACCCGATGGTTCACAATGACCCGTTGGTACCGTAAACGTTTCCACAAATTCTTCATATTCTTCGGGATTGGCAAATTCTTCAAATTCTTCACCTCTACCATTGTTATCTCTGTCATATCCATCACTATTCTCTTCATCACCATCGCAACCTTCGTTTTCATCACCTTCGCCACCTTCGTTTTCATCACCTTCGCCATCTTCGTATTCATCACCATTGTGTCCATCATATTCGTCACTGTTGTGATTACAATCTCTATCACGCCTGTATACTTCGTCACCGTTTCCGGCACCCTTGTACTCGTTAAACAAGTCATCGTCACAGCCACCGTCTTTGTTTTCAATTATAGGATCTTTTTGTCGATCCTCGATAACAAGAGTATTCCGTTTCTTCTTCGGTTCATTGCGAGACACCATTCCAACTTCCACATCTTTCCCTTTACATAGTCCTCGATACGCAATAGGTGCAATGACCTCGATCTGTTTCGGTACCAAACTTACACAGAGTGGAAATCTATTACGATATTTGTGCTTCATAAAATGCGAAACATCACCATTGTCCTTCAATACGGCAGGACCTACTGGAATTGTACCGACTTCGTATGGGACTTCGAGTTTTAAGTCGAACGCGAATCTGTCTAACTCGAACTTCTCGTATAAGAAATCTACTAACTCCGTGTACGTTACCTCTTTCGGAATTACAAATGCACGAAATTCTGCATTGGTGAAAACCCATTGGTGTCCTTCCTTCTCCCAAGTGCCGTTAATCATGACAAAAACTGCAAAAAAACAGTCAAACTATGCAAAATAAGCTTCTATATCGCACACCATCGTACTGCATCGTACAACATGGTATACCATCGTACACTATCGTACATCATCGTACATCATCTTACTGATAGACATCGTACTGCATCGTACAGCATCGTATACCATCGTACAGAATCGTACATTGTAAAAGAGGCATCGTACGGAATCGTACAACATCGTATACCATCGTACACCATCGTACAGCATCGTACAGAATCCAATTTTTTTTTTCTAAATTTCATCGTACACAAATTTAAATTTCATCGTATACCATCGTACAAACAAGTTAAACCCAGATTTTGGACTTTGTTTTCAGATCTGATCGATTTTTTATGCTACATTCTATCATATACATTCATAAACTTTGTAAAAATGATTAAGTTAGTAATCTTACCCATGCTTCTTTTGAAACCCGCTTAAGTAGAGAGGATTTGAGTGGATTTGAGTGGATTTGAAAGAGTTTGAGCGAGTGTGAGAGTGAGAGTGAGGCTGAGCTGATATAGTCTCAGGGGCATTTTTGTCCATTTTCGGTACAAAAGTCCATATTTAGATATTTTTAAACATTAGGGTCTAATCTTGATATTTAATGGGTTATTAAGCCCAATTAATGAAATTTCTCTTTGATAACGTATTTATAAGCAGGACTACAATATTATAACTTTTTTTATTACTAAAAAATATTTAGGAGGTATTTTAGAACATGGTCTCCAATTTCTTGAACTTCATTATAGCATCCTTTGATAAATTTTGTAGTCTTTAATTCTTTAATATCCTTTGACGAATTCTTGGGTTTGATTTCGTCCCTCGTGTTTGAATGAAAGGAAAGACTTGCTTAAATATCTCCTTTGTTTGCACTTTGCAGTTTGCACCATGTTAAAGAATATACAGGTGGCAGTATGTCACTGCAAATTCAAAATTTAATGAGTATTGTGTTTGTTGATCAACACAAATGAGGCTTTGTAACAAAGTATTATAATTATTTGGCATACTTTATTTTTTCAGGTTTGTAAATTTTTCTTTCTAGCTACATGATTAATCTCTCTCTCTCTCTCTCTCTCTCTCTCTCTCTCTCTCTCTCTCTCTCTCTCTCTCTCTCTCTCTCTCTCTCTCTCTCATTACCTATTTTTAGACCCATTTATAATTTTGATTTTTATTATTATTTAAAAAAAAAAGCTCATGCCAATTTAATGACTTACACCAAAGATTAAAATCTCGCGAGATATGAAGGTATCTTGCGCCAGATTTCGCGTTTTGAAGGATCGCGAGAGAGAAATGATAATAACTCGCGAAATTGATTTTTCATGACTTCTCGCGGTCTATTTCTCTCTTCTCCCGTGTAAAAAAAGTGTACAAAATTCGCCAATTTTTCCTTCTTTTTTTTTTTTCCCAAAACTGACGAGAAATGCTCTTTGGATTTTTCGTCTGTTCTTCATCAAATCTTTCACAGATCTCTCCAAATCTCGTGCGAGACCACCGTTTTCCGTCGCTCGGCTGTTAAATCTTGCCCAGATCTCGCCGTTTTCCGCGGATACCGCATGGTAAGTTTGAAATGTAATAAGATTTTGATTTTTTAGTATTGTTCACTTGATTTGGAATGAGTTTTTTTTTTTTTTTTTATTAATACGAATTTAAATGTTAATTGAATAATTACATGTTGTTGTTTATGTTGATTTGAAATGGGGTTTTTTAATCCGAATTTAAATGTTAATTGATTGAATAATTACATGTTGTTTATGTTGATTTTAATGATTTGAAATGAGTTTTTTTTTAATCTGAATTTTAATATTTATTGATTTAAATGTAATTTATAATTAATTTGATCTAAATGTAATTAGATTTTGATTTTTGAGTATTGTTCACTTTATTTGAAATGGTTTTTTTTTTAATCCGAATTTAAATGTTATTTGAATAATTATATGTTGTCAATGTTGATGTTGTTGATTTGAAATTAGTTTTTTAATCCGAATTTAAATCTTCATTTTGTTGATTTAGATGTAATTTGTAATTAATTTGATCTAAATGTAATTTATATCTTGATTATGTGTGTTTTGTTTGTTTTCTATTTAGATTTTAGTGTGACTTTGTGTGAGAACTCTCTATTATATGTGTATTGACTTATAACTTTGTATTCTATTTAGAATTATACGTGTGAAATGTTGAAAACTCTAATTTTAAATTTATCTTTATGTATCCTAAATCTTAATTAAAAAGTTGTTCAAATACCTCGCAGAATTTTATTTTTTTGCGGTATACCCCAGGGAATGCTGTTTATCACGCGGTATGAGATGTGATACTCCAAAATTAAAGGCGCGGTACGACCGCGAGATGCGATATTTCAATCATTGATTTAGACCAATTTTAAGTAGTGGAATATACCAGTTGTATTTGATTTTCATTAGAATATAAATTGATGGGGAGAAGAAGGCATAAATGCTATAATGTAACATTTGTCAAAACAATGCATTAGTTTCATTTTCAAATAAATCGTATCGTAGAACTAAGTCACGTATTCATGAACACTTCATGATGCACCGCTTATTCATTTATTTGTTTATTAAATATCCATACTTTGTGTAAAAAAAAATAGCCATAATTTATGTTCGAGTGTGAGTATAATAGTCAAGATTACAATTTTTGAGTAACTTTTGAAGAAAAAAAAAATCGTCTTTAATTATCATGTTAAGAGAATACTGTTAAAATTTGT
This sequence comes from Urtica dioica subsp. dioica, assembly GCF_054948205.1. Classification (NCBI taxonomy): domain Eukaryota; kingdom Viridiplantae; phylum Streptophyta; class Magnoliopsida; order Rosales; family Urticaceae; genus Urtica; species Urtica dioica. The sequence continues at coordinate 3,051,561 of NC_142761.1, forward strand.
CTATACATGTTAAAGAATCATCTTCTATTAAATTGTGTCCATACATGTTAAAGAATCATCTTCTATATGATTAACGGACCACAATTGTTGAGCCATGCATCAACGAGTATTTTGAAAAATTTAAATAAATATTTGAATTTTAATGTGACTTTTGTCTTTTTTATGTCAGAATAAAAAGAGCACATTCATACTTAGTGTTAGTGTTAGATTTGATATGATTTTAGTGTAGTTTTCGTGTGCATTGTATTAAGATGTTATGTACTCATATTCTAATAGATTGCTCCTTTGGAGTTTTCAATTTCAATGATTACTTTCGAAAAATAAGAGTGATACCTTAAATCACTTTTAACACTTGTAACAACAAAATGTGATACTAGTTTGGAGTTCTTTTATTATAATTTAAAAAACGTTGATGGTGTGTGAGCTTAAGGCGTACAAAAGATAACAAGATACCCTCAATTTCGACCACATACTCTCTGATCTTTTAAATAACATCGTTACAGTGGTACCTAGGATAGCCTAGTGGTAATTCCACACCACCTTCTGTGTGGAGGTCGTGGGTTCAATCCCCACTGCAGCAAAGCTGCCTTCAACAAAAAAAAAAAAAAAAAAAAAAATAACATCGTTATATGCATGAGAAATATAAATAGTTGATGTTCGTTGATTACATTTCAATCACAAAACAATAGTTCTAAATAAAAACATTATGGAATTCAGTTAACAAAAAAAAAAACCCCCCCCCCCCTAAAGAAATAGAAATAAAAAACAAATAAAAATCCATTAGAGATGTACACTATTTTCATATTCATATACCTGTCACATATAATTCTCACATCAATGTATCACAAGCCAAAAATTTTAGAGATCATTATAGATTATTTTTTTAGCTTTTAATCAACAACACGAACACGTCCATGACTTGTGCCATAAATTACTAAATCTGAAATTAGAATAAACCACTTACTTATATTTAGAGAGAAACGTTATGAAAACATTTGTTTAACATATTTCCAACAATGAATTACTAACATTACAATTTTGTTTAACAAACTTAGGATATGAGCAAGAATGACCTAACACCTTTTCTATTTTTTACTCGCTCAAAATAAAAGCGTAATCTATATATTTTTTTTTTAAAAAGGTGTGATATTTGATCCAATAATTTCACATGATGGACTGGAGTCTTAGCCTATTTGTAGGAAAGTTGTCCATGGACCCCACAACCAAAACAATTTATATTGAAGAAATACCGCAAACCGACAACTAACCACTCATTCCTTTAACGCCGTCAAATCTTGATCCAATTGGTATATGTGTCAATGTAATATGGTGAAGCATTTTGTTTTAGTTAAAGTTAAATGAGAAAATACAGGCATAAATACATGATGTTTACGGGTTGTTGCACTTATATACCTATTGTCTAAAACTCGCGGGATAAATACTTAATGTTGACTTTTTGTATCTCCGTCACTACCAAGCCGTTAATTTTGGATGTCAATGCCACATGTCAAAATCTGGTAATTTTGATAATTAAAAAATACATAATTAATCTATATTATTATTTTAATATATTAAAAAAATTCAAAAAATCTATTCTCTATGACAAACAAACAGATTAATTTTTTACTCAAGCGAAAGACATTACTAAAATAAAGTTTTCTTTTAAAATATTATTTTGGTTTTTAGTTTGGAATGATTAGCATTAATTGACTGTCAAATATCTTTAACATAATTTTAAATTTTTCAACTTTTGTAATTAATTATACATATATTGACTTAAATTTGTGCCCAAATCTCTGGATCCGTCACTGCTCATGGACCAATAGAAATTTTTTGAAAATAATGTATTTTAAAGAAAATTAGATTAATTCTAAAATATTTAGTAATGTCTTTCGTTTGAGTAAAAAATTAATCAGTTTGTGTGTGTAGAGAGAGAATGGATTTTTTTATTTTTTAATATATTAAAATAATAATATAGATTAGTTATTTATTTTTAAATTATCAAAATTACCAGATTTTGACATGTGGCATTGACATCCAAAGTTAACGGTTTGGTAGTGACGGAGATACAAAAAGTCAACATTAAGTATTTATCCCGCGACTTTTAGACAATAGGTATATAAGTGCAACAACCCGCAAACATCAGATATTTATGCCGTCATTTTCTCAAGTTAAATTAATATAATGACAATATGAGCTAATTTAATAAACATTTAAAGCCTCGTTAAATTTAATAAGATTTTAAGCTATATTTTGCTTTAGAATATATATATATATATATATATATATATATATATATATATATATATATATTAATCTACATCGTTACGTTTAATACAACTTTATACATTCATACACAATCTTCAAATAAATACTTGAATGAATTTTTGCAGATGCAAGGAAATGATTTACAATAATATTTTATTAATAAATTATATTGTAAAATTTTGATTTATTATTTATAATTTTTTAGGTATTCCCATAATAATTAATGACTCCATTTGTGCCATTAAAAAAAATTGCTTTTAGTTTTTTTTTGTAGGAAAAATTTTTTGTTTTCAAAAGTACATAAGTGTTTGGTAAACTCTTTCTAAATTAGCTTTTGTTAATAGCAACATCAAATTAGGCGTCTGATAAAATAGACATGATTTAAAAAAAAAGTTATATCAAAATAGACATCTCTTCAAATATTAAAAAGTAATTATTGATGTAGTGATTTATGTATATATGTATATATATGAATACTTCATAATTTCTTAATTAAACAAAAGTGGACAACAAAAAATTATCTTATTTTTATAGAATTTCTTCAAACAATTGACAAACATTTGAATTATGTATTCATCGTTCCTACTAAACTTTCATCAATTTTATATCTCAAGCTGTCCATACTACTCGTAAAAGATATACTACCTCTTTGTTTAGCTAGTTTAATAAAAAAAAGATAATATTTTAAGAAACCAACAAGACAACTACAAGTGAAATATTTATTTCATTCGTCCATATTAAAAAGAAAATATGGTATGAAATAGCCAATTCAAATTATGAATTTTGCAAAATAGCCATAGTTTCATTAGGTATAGCAAAATAGCCAATTGAGAGTACTACGACTTTTAATACTGCCTCGATTAATTTTAATCCAGCCGTCATAAACCTTACATTCTGTCTTTATAGTTCGTTGGGATTAAATTTAATCCAACCTATATTAATTTTACTTTGGCTAGTTTGTTTATAATTGACAAATTATGACTATTTTGCAAAAACTTAAGTTCTATTTAGTTACATAACCGCTCCACAAAAATAAAAATAAAACTCATTCATCCCCACATAAACGGTGACTTGAGACATGTCCCGTCAACTGTGGGTCCCACGTACCGACTACTTGTGGTCCCCAATGCAGGCCCAACTTCACTCATTCATCACTGAAAAAGGGTCCCACTCGTTTTGTCCATTTCCCAAAGTCTCGAATCAAACACGACGGCCCAGCCCACACGCTCTCTCACGCGCTCTCACACGCGTCAACCACGAAGGTCGCTCTGAAATTGCCTCTCTCTCTCTCTCTCTATAAATCACCATTCACCTTCGTACAAACGAATCACAAGCCTCTCTGTAAACACAAAGACGAAGGAAAATCTATTTTCCACCCCCCCCTTTTTTTTGTTTTTCCTTCTTTTGTTTGTATGAACAAAAACTTGTAAGAACAAACAGAAAATCTGAAGGAGGGTTTTTATACTTTTAATTTTTTTCTTAGATTTTATTTTTAAGGCCTTTTTTTTATTTCCTTTCTTGTAAAATCGTTTTCCCTAATCAATGGCGACAGCGGTGTTAAGACCCCGAGACTATCTGACCGAGCGGATCGGAAACCCTCCGGCGACGTCGATTTCTCGCCGGAAAACTCCTGGCTATTATTTTAACCATACTTCGACCTGTAATTACGACAACCACAACAGCTTTAGCTTCCCTAACCCTAACCCTAACCCTAGCCATAGATCTAACCAGAGGTCCGCGGCGGAGCAGGGGAAGCCGGCGAAGAGGCCGAGCTCCGACGACATCGGGATTCTCAGGCCGACGCCGGAGAAAGTGACGATCCTTCGCCGCGGCGAGTCGCTTGATTCAAAGATCAAGAGCGATTCCATTGGGATCTACGCCGGATCTGGCTTCGTGGTTTCTCCGTCGCCGAGCTCTCTTCCTCTTCCGTCGTTCTCGGTGAAGAAACAGGTTTCGGCTGATTCCGATTCTGTTGATGATTCAGCGACCAGAGATCTGAGGCGTTTGCTTCGAATCGGTTGATGATAAAGAAATTGATCAGCCGAAAAAAAAGCTCATTTGTCTGGTCTCTCTCTCTATGCAGCTCTCTCTCTCTCTCTAGGTTTTCGTTTGGTTTCGAAGTCTGAGCTTGGCCGTAATTATTTTTTCCAAAGCGGTGCAGAGTCAGATTCGAAACTCGGTGAAGATTAAGAGCGTAATCACTATGATAGTAATAAATATTACAATGATAAATTAGGTGTTATTATTGTATTGTAATGTATGTATGTATGGTAACCTCTGGGAAAATATGGGTGGGCTTGATATGTAATATTTGAATTTTAATTTTTATTTATTTTAAATTTATCTTCTTTGTGTTGTGTTAAGATTAAGAAGAGTCTTGTGTGTAAGTTTGGTCAGGTTTAAGGAAAACTAAGGTAAACAATTTCGTTTTTTTAAGCTTTTATTTGTTGGTGCTGATTAGCGTTGTTCAAGTGTTAAACTAAGTAAATTTTGTGTTATATAGTGTAAGTATTAATGGCAATATTATGTAACGCTCCTTGGCTTGTATTTCAATTTTCAATGGTTCTAGTGTTTTCAGATCAATAAGATTCTTTTTCGAATTTTCTCATTCCCTTATAGTTCTTGTGTTTTATGAATTTAATCGCTTATAATCCTTATATTAATTTTACATTCATATGGGTGTGCAAGAGAGAGAGAGAGTTCATGTTCTGGTTTCTGGGTTTTCTGTGTAGGCAAACTTCTGGAGATTATAAATTAGACTTTTTATATTTGTTTTTAGTTTTATTTTTATTGCGTGTGTGGATGTGATGGGATTTTGTTACACCAAAATCCACAAACCATAATATGTTGTTTTGACAGGTTGGAGGTTGTTGTCTGCAATAATAATATTAAAATAGCATATTCTTATATTTCGAATGCCATTAATGAAGCATTAAAGTTAGGGAAAGTAAATTGGGTGGGATGTGATGGGATGTAATTTAATTTGGGTTTAATAACTTATTTCTATGCATCACATTAAAGTGAACTCAAAGAAAAGTGAAAAAGTCTCAAATAATCTCTGGTTGAAAAGGTAAATAAAATATTAAACTCTCTGGTTTTATTGGAGAAAGTAGAAACAAAATATAAAAAATAACTCCACAAACAAGTTGAGAGACCTATAAACAATTAAACTACTTTTTTCTACTTTGAATTTGCAAATAGATGGTAAACTTTTTACTTTTGCTTTTTGTAAAGTAAAATAAGATTTACATTTTTTTTTCTATTGATCATCTTTGAACTTGGAATATTAAACCAAAAGGAATTGTAACTTATTTTAAACGGCAATGTTAAAGACCAAGCTTGCTGACTCCATCACCCTAGTTCATAATTTAATAAATGTTATTGGAAAATATCAACTAGAGGACCAGATCTTCAACTATTTTTTTCAAGAAAAGAAAAAAAAAAACTTCACCTAATTTATCTGTAGCTAACAACAAACTTTCCTTAATTTTTTAGTAATTAAATTGTTTTCAATTTGGGTCATCTTCAACAAAACTCCTACCAAACCCCCTCCTGATTTGGCTAAAAAAAAAAAAAGAAACAGACTCGTGATTAGGCTAGTAATTGTGAAAGAAAAAAAATATCAGATTTAGATAATTAGACAAGATGTTTATAGTTTAACTTCTATCTTTTTTTTTCTTTTTTTTTCTTTTTTTTTCCGATTACTTATTTTATGTTGCCCAAAACTATTTTTAGAGTTATAGCATATCATTGTTAAGATGACATAATTACAGTCAGTGAGAATTTAGGAATTTTATATAATTACCCTACATAAATAATTTATTAATTAAAATATCAACAATAGATTTTATGAAGTAGAAACACTTGTCGCCTAACAGATTTTAGAAGTCTGATGATAACTCATAATACAGAATTGGATACGGAATCCAGACCACTACACATTTCAAATAAGTGTAACCAAATAAAAACAAATTATTACAACTAATATGTCAATAACATCTAAAACGGATTAATCAACTATTGAATTTAATTTTCCAGCAGAAAAAAAATATCAAAGTATTTTTTTATTATTTTTTTAAGTAAAAAAATCAAAGTATTTAGTTTGAATTGGTTAAGCATAATTGGACTTTCAAGTCTAGTATTGATTTACATTGACTTCTTTTTTGAATTTGTTTTTGTTTGAATTTCTATAAATGCTGATAGATTTTATCTATGAAAAATAAATTGTTTGACTTTAGTCTTACATCTATCTAAATTGTACCCCAGGTCTTAATTTGGGCTCGGGACTTCCACTATGAAATTGGGGAAATTCTAAAAACATTCCATATGAAGATCGTAATTTCAAAACTACTCTAATTTTATAAAAATTCTATAAATATCTCTTTGTTGATATAATTTTTAGACGATTTGTATTATTATAAGGTAAAATAAACGCAGGAAACGAAAACTAAATGAAATTGTAAACGGTAAAAAAAAAAAAAAAAAGTCAAACAAAATTGTTAACAAGTCACTTAGAGTATGCGGTGATCTCAAACATTTCTTGATTAGCAAATTTGTTGCCTTGAATCTACAAGTTTTGGGTCCTTATAGCCAACAATAATTTTGTTTTCCATGAAAATGGGTGGAAAATAAATTCATCCTAATTTATACATGTTGGCCCGTATTTTTGCCAATTTTTCATATTTCCCTCGTCATCCCTTCTTATTTTCTATGCCTTTTGTACACAACATATAATATTAATTTTTCCTCATATTTTTCATTCCATTTTTCTTTCCCCTCATATTTTCACTTTCCCTCGCATTTTTTGGTTTCAAAATCGAAAAAAGTAAAATTTGATAAAATGTGACTAATAGTACACTAAATTGAGTTTTTATTCTGAAAGTGCCATAAATTGGAAAATTGGGACTCTTTGAACTAAAATACCTTTGAAGACCAATTTATTTTTAGAAAACTTTGATCCTATGAATCTCTCTCTTGTTGCGGCAAGTTGCGAACTTATCTATGTATTTTGCGGCCCATTGCAGCTTGAGCTTGTTGCATTTAAGGATATTTTAGTGCAAAAGATCATTGTTTTTTTGAATGACACTTTTGGGATATCAATTTAATGTGCTGTTTTCATGTAAATGAATTTGTTTTTTTTTTTAATACTTAGATTAAATAAAAATAAATTATATGCATGAAACTGTATAGAGAATGTAAATTGTATTAAATATATATATATTTTTTTTGAAAACGTGGGCGGTGCCACGGAGAATTCATAAAAGCCCTCACGTATGACGGAGGAAAACCGTGGTTACAAGAGATAGCAAAGTACAAACACAGAACCACGCAACCAACACAATCAACCAAACACAAAAAAAAACTCTATCCCGACAAGTGGGATCGACACTCTCTGTCATCGGCTCTAATAGCCTCTTCCGAACAAGGAGGGACAAGTCCCAACTATCTGGAGTTAGAGTTTCGAGTAACAGCAAAACGGGCTAAATTGTGAGCCGCTATGTTACAGGTACGAGGAAGGTACATAGTTTTAAACTCAATCAAATTGCTTACCACTCTCTTGATGTGGTGCAAGATCGTCTCGAGCTCAGTCGTGGGAAACTCCCCCCCCCCCCCCCCCCGGCCACCGCCTTGACCACCTCTGAGCAATCCGAATGAAGCTCCAATCTCGACCCGCCGATGCTGGTAGCCAAAACTACGCATTGGAGGACCGCAAACGCCTCCGCAAGCTAGGGGTAAATCCCCTAACTTGGGAAAACATTTGCGAGGCTAGCACCCTTCCGGTATGGTCACGAGCAATGCACCCCACACCGAATCCTCCCTGGTCCCGATCTAGCGCAGCATCCACAGTCACCGAGATCGTTCCTTGCGTCGGAGGGATCCACCTAGGCTTGGTCGTCCTTGTCTTCTCTCCGCGAACAGTTGTTTTGTTCGCATCTCTGAACTCTTCGAGGAAGCTCCCAGTCCACTGAACAAGCTCCGACTGATTCCAGGCTCTCTTCCCCGAGACAACATTGTTCCTGTGGTTCTACAATTCCCAGACAATAGTGATATAAAATTCAAAATTACTAACCTCGAGAGAGTCCGCCGCTCTGAGAATGGTTGCCAAAGCCGCGCCCTCCCCGTGCGCCGGAAGAATCTCACCGAAACCAGCCTCCTTCCAAACCTTCCGACTCCACTTGCAGCCCCAAAAAGCGTGGTGAACCGTCTCGGCCATGCCCGCACAGACAGGGCATCGGTCGTCAGTGATAACCTTCCTCTTGACCAGAACGGAGCGAGTCGGGATCCGTTCCTTACAAACTCTCCAAATAAAGAGCTTGACCTTAGGAGGAACTTTAAGCTTCCAGAATTTTCTCCACCACTCCTCCATTAGTGATAGGTTAGACGGACTAGCATCGTAAATAGGCTCCATAGCCACCCAGTACCCGCTCTTGACCGTATACTCACCATCCTCTGTGTAGTGCCACCGTCGACGATCGGGGACCCCATCACCACCGCCCGGGATACTCAGAATAGCCCTGACATCTTCCTCAAAAAACATGGCCTGAATGAGTGGCTCGTCCCAATCCCCGTCCCACCTCATCAGTTCCGCAACTCTCATGTTCGGGGGGATCAGAGGGGGGTCAAACCACGAGAAGGATCTGGGTCTAAGGATCCACTTATCTCCCATGACCATGACCGACTCGCCATCACCAATGTTCCATCTCGTGCCAGCCAGGATAATCTCCCTCCCCCAAACCAAACTACGCCACATAAAGGAGCTGTTCGACCCGCAATGACCACTTAAGATTTCCCCGTGTGGGTAGTAACTCTCGCAGAAGACCTTGCCTACCAAACTGTCAGGCCATCTGAGGAATCTCCATACGTTCTTAGCGATCAGAGCTTGGTCGAACTTTTCCAGGTCTCTAAAACCCATGCCACCCTCCACCTTGTTTCGCACGAGGACCTCACACGCAATCCAGTGCGTCTTATTTGTCCCATTACAATTTCCCCACCAAAACTTAGCTATGGCCGAGTGAATATCTGATATCAAAGTCTTTGGCAGCTTGAGGCAAGAGGCCACATAGCACGGAATAGCCTGAAGGATGGACTTAATGAGCACCTTTCTACCTGCATGCGAGAAGAAAAGACCGTTCCAACCCTTGATCTTCTCCCAAATGCGTTCTCTCACGTACTCAAAGAGCTCCTTCTTTTTCCGCCCTGTGAACGTGGGGAGGCCTAAGTAGCGCTTATGGCATTCTGTTCTCCGAACTCCAAGAGTCTGAGCAAGGAGCTCCTCCTCATCCACTGTCCCAACGTCTTTACCAAAACAAACATCGGATTTTTGAAAATTGACCCGCTGACCCGACGCCGTAGAGTACACCCAGAGGGTCTCTGCCACAAAGTCGCACTCCTCCGGGCAAGCCTTGAAGAACATCAAACTATCGTTCGCAAACAGGAGGTGGGACACACAGAGGTTTCCGAAGCGGACCCCACTGATCGATCCCGACTGCTCTCCCGCTCGGAAGAGACTCGAGAGTACCTCTGAACAGAAGAGGAAAATGAAGGGAGAAAGCGGGTCACCTTGGCGGAGACCTCTCTGCGGAAGAATGTGGCCCTGAGTGGTCCCATTGATGTTAAAAGCGAAACCGACCGAGGAGACACATCTCATGACTTTTTCAACCCACTTGGCCGAGTACCCGAGCCTCAACATCACCGCCTCCAGGTAAGTCCACTCAACCCGGTCGTAAGCTTTCGCCATATCAAGCTTAAGGGACGCCCACTCCCCATTACCAAACCTTCCTCTCTTCATCATGTGAAGTGCCTCAAAACCCACCATAACGTTGTCAAAGATAAGCCTCCCACCTACGAACGCGCTCTGATTTTCTGAAATGGCCACGTGCATAGTGCCTTTGAGCCGATTCACAAGGCACTTAGCGACGATTTTATAGACAACGTTACACAGACTGATGGGCCTAAACTCCATTACCCTCCGAGGCTCCTCAATCTTAGGAATAAGCGTGATAAGAGTATCGTTGATGTTCCCCATCTCTTTCCCTTCGTTGAGGATCCCAAGACAAGTCTCCGACACCGATTCCCCTACCACGTCCCAATATTTCTGATAGAAAATCGCCGGGAAACCATCTTTTCCCGGGGCTTTGATAGGGTCCATCGAGTAGAGCACACTCCTCACCTCCTCGATCTCAAACGGTCGCTCAAGATCGTGGTACAACTCTTTCGAGATCCTAGGCTGGATACCATCGACCACTGCCTCGATATCCTGCTGAGACGGTCTCGCAGAGGTGAAGATGTCCGTGAAGTATCTGGAAATCACTCATTCGATCTCCGTCCCGCTGCATCGCCAAACCTCGCTCTCGTCAAACAACCCGCTGATGGTATTCCTCTTCTTTCTTGTTGTAGCCTTTCGTTGGAAATACCTGGTATTCTTGTCTCCGCACTTCATCTAGGAGGATCGACTCCTCTGCCTCCAAAACTGCTCTTCCTTATCCATCAGGGCAATCAACTGTCTCTCCTCCCGACGAAAAGTATCCATGCAGAAGTTTGGACCCGATCTGCCCGCAAGTTCAACGACCAAGTTTTGTTTCTCAATCCGGTCCTTCATCCCCCTGTTTTTCTCATACCCCCAACGAGCCAAGCCTTCTCTACACTCTCTGATTGAGTCCGTCATCGTCTGCCTCCGATCCCCCCCTTTGCCCCTGTCCCAAGTCCTCCTGACCACCTCATCGCACCCCGGCTCCCCGCACCACGCCTCCTCAAAGAAGAATCTCTTCGGTTTCCTGTGCCGTCGCGTAGTCCCTGAACCCTCCGTATACAACAGGAGAGGCCTGTGATCAGAATTCCAAAACCTAAGATGCTTCACACTAGCTCTTGGAAAGAGGTCTCCTCAATCATTACTAGCAAGGCATCTGTCCAGACGCTCTTCGACCCCACCTCTCCACCAAGTGAAGATCTCTCCCTCAAAACCTAAATCCTGAACATCACAATCCACGATCATCTCCCGAAACACCGAAAGCTGACCCGGTCCCCTATCTCGGCCTCCCATAATTTCAGCATTCGTAGCCACTTCGTTCATGTCCCCTCCCACCAACCAAGGACCCCTATGGTTCCCATGCAACCGGCGGAGAAGCTCCCATGTATGTCTCCTCTGGGATGCCACCGGGTCCCCATAAATTCCCACGAACCTCCATGATCTCCCATCTTCATCAATTAAGTCACCCTCTATATGATACCTCGACATTGTCCCAAGTAGAAACTTCACTGGCGTTTTCCAAAGTAACATCAAGCCTCCGCTCCTACCAAGACACTCCATAGTCACACACCCGTCGAAACCAAGCGATACTCTAACCCTCTCAGCCCCTTCTTTCCTCAGCCTTGTCTCTGAAAGAAAGAGAAAATCCGGCCTGTAATCAAGAACGTGAGACTTGAGGGCTCCCTTCGTCCCGGGGTTCCCTAACCCCTGGACGTTCCAAATAACTCATATCATTGCGTTCGGCGGCCCTCACTCTTGAGGGGCGCCGCTCTCTCTGTCAAATCATCCTTAGTCAAATCCAAATCATCAAAAGCTCCTAAGGTACTAGTATCCAAAACCGTCTCTCCTAAAACCCGAACCTCTTCCCCCGTGGCACCTGAAAATAGACGATAGTTAGGGCAAGAGAAGCTAACCTGGCTCGTCTGAGTAATGGAGGGAAGCCCCGTCTTGTTCCCTGAGAAGAGAATCTCCTTGCTTATCTCTCCGCCACCGGCTTCAAACATGCGCGCCATTTTCTTCACGCTGCCAATCCTCATCCCTTTGTTCGATTTCCTTTTACCGGGTCCGCCTTTGCTCTCTCCCGTCATCCCACAACTCATCACCGCCAACTTTCCCGCCACCTTTGTGCCGCTCGTCTTGCCAGGTCTGGGCACAAGGGGGGTGTCTTTGTGATCCCACTAGCTTCCTTGGTGGTAGCCAGCCCCAAAAGACCCTGGGCAGTCTGAAGAGGGGGCCCACAAGACCCAGGAACCGGAGTAAGTTGAGGCCCAGGGTGGACGCACGGGGACACAAGGGAAGGCCCAGGAGTAAAATCATTCCCCAGGTTTACATTTCCATTTCTTTTGGGCTTAACCTCTTCCGGCCCAGAAAGGTTGTCAAGGCCTCCCACAAAGTCAGCATTCTCATGAGGGAGCGCGGGCCCCAGCTTGGGCGCACAACCAGCTGGGTCAACAGGTAACTCATCCATATCACCTACTCCCTCAGCAAAGTACGTCCTTTCCTCAGTGCCAACAACCTTTCCCTTTTTTCTAGAGAGTCTCACTTGCTCCAAAGAGACGTTGGCTCCAGACCTCCTCAAATCCGCCCCAAAACCCACCTCCATTTGCTTAGGGCAGGTATTGCTTGCCTCTTTCGGGCAAGGATTCCTGGAACCTAAGGAATTTCCCTTGTTCCGGGTGTGGGGTCGACGCGCCTCAGCTTTCTTCTTCGTCGAACCCGGCGGCGGAGTACCTCCAAGCGGCGGACTGGCTCCGGGCGACGGAGTGACAGATCCCCCCGTCTCAGATCCAAGCGTCTTCGGTCCGGGCGACGTAGCCATGCCTAACGTCGGAGTGGCACCCGGCACCGGAGTCGCAGGCCCAGATTTACCCTCCTCAGCACCAATCTTTGTCGGGCCAGTGGTCGGAGTTGCTGACCCAGATCCAATCGCCTCGCTCGAAGCCCCAGCCGGTTTGGTCGCACCCACCTCCGCCGCCGAGACGCTCTCTTCCGGCACCATGCCATGAGACCCACTCGGCCCGTCCCCGATCTTCGTCTCCATCGCCCACAAACGAAGCAAAAATCTCCGAGCTTCTCGTAGCGGAAAACGACCCAAGACTTCTCCTCTTCAGCCCCGAGCTTGATGAAGATCCCCTTCCTTAGCGGATGTCCGATATCGATGGTGATGCGGACCCGGATGAACTCGCCATAGACCCGTCGTCCCTGTTCTTCTCCACCTTAGGGGTACGACCAATCTTCCCACCAATCAGTTCTCCCATTCGCGCCGATCGGTATTTGACAGGGATCCCGTGTAGCTGGACCCAGAACTCGACGAAACGAAATTCATCGCCACTGTCCTTCTCAATCTCAGGGTCGTTCAGGACCAGCAGAGATTTGTCAAAGGTCCAAGGTTCCGAGTCCCAGATACGTTTTTTATCCGCTGACTTCTCAAAACGAAAGCAGAAGATTCCGTCCCCGTGGTCGCTAACCTCCAGTTTTCCGTTCGTTCGCCACACGGTCGCCATAACCGATTTGAGCGCGCTTCTATTAAAGCCTTTTCTCCTTAGTAACTTCCCCAAAAGACAATTGGAAAAATCAGCAGCAGAGTTTACAAGTTCTTCCTCGTCAAAAACCATAATCTCCCCATCGTCTTCCTCCTCGAGACCTAGCTCCGACCACTTATCGCACAGGTCTTCCATCCTCAGTGGAGACGGAGAGGCCACGGCTAGGCCTGTGCACGGTCCGGTCCGGTCCAAAACCGGCCAAAAAACCGGACCGGACCGTTCAAAACGGTTCAAAAAAACCCAAACCGGACCGGACCAAAAAACTGTAAAAACCGGACCGGACCGGACCGTTTTGAACCGTTTGGACCGTTTTGAACCGTTTGGACCGTTTTGAACCGTTTAGACCGGACCGGACCGGACCGTTTTGGACCGTTGGATCGTTTTGAACCGTTTTACATAATTAAAAAAAATAAAAACCATTAATTTTCCACCAAAACACAAACATAGTCATATATGGGAGTTAAATACATGCACAAATGTCTAATTTTGCTAATTGGACATTAATTTTTTTTTTTTTTTTTTATAAATAAACCGGTCCGGTCCGGTTTAACGGTTTTAAAAAAAAAAAAACGGACCGGACCGGTTGCATTGAGTAAACCGGACCGGAAAAACAAAAAACCGTTTTAAACCGGATCGGCGGTCTAAAAATCACCGGTCCGATCCGGTTTACGGTTTTTACGGTTTTTTTGCGCCGCCCTAGCCACGGCAATAGACTCAGACTACCCCCCAGAAAGAGAGCTTCACTGGGAGAAAAATTCCTTTGTGTAAATTGTATTAAATATGAGTAGTATAAAATGTTTTAAGACAAGGAATAAGACAATCATGTGATATTACATTGTGTTGTTATGAATCTTATTGATACATGCTTCAATGTATAGATCTTATAGATACACTCCTGAGCACTGAGAATGAATACTTTTGATCGTTGTATTGGATCTCAAAATTTGTTCGTAATTTACTTTTAAAAGAATCACAGATGAACAAGGTGTAACAAGAACTCGAAGGCTGGTGAGCTTGGTTGTTTTTTTTTTTTTTTTTTTTTTTTTTTAATTATTATTAGAGGAAACTGATGAATTTCATTATATAGCCAAAATGTGGTTACAATCCTCAACTATAACATCTGTAACCACAAGGGGCAATAATATTCCGTACTGGGCACTTACAATAATATTCCGTCCCAGTACTCATGGTGGCTATTGGAAGGAAATAGAAGTGTCACTTCCAAAAGCCACATTCCAAATGTTTATTGGAAGTGACACTCCCGTTAGACAAATTGGTGTCTTCTATTGGTTAACGGAAGTGGGTAAAACATTATATGTATTTATAAGCTATCTTTTGTAACATTAATTTATGTATATTAATACAAATTACATAAACTAAATATGAAGAGATGGTTGTAGAGAAATATTTGTAACGATTTTGAGAGGATTTGAGAGTATGAGAGAGAATAAGGTTTGATTTGTGAATAAAATGGTAAGAAATGAGATGTATTTATAGAAGAAATATATAAATGGGTTAAAATTTAATTTCTCCAACGTTCACTGCTTTAACCTCACTCGGCCTAACGGTACAATTTTGGCCTATCATTCTACTATTTCCGTGGCGTATCTGAAGACCTCTGCCACATTCCAGCCTTAATGGCACTTGGAATTTCCGTGAGGCAAATTAAAGCCACGGAAGCATTTCCTTCCATTAAGTTCCAGCCGAAAGCCCACCATGAGTTCCCACAAGTCGGCATAATGTTGAAAAAAGCCATCCACATCGGATATGGAGTGCCCAAACTGTACACCAAAGGGAGGAACCCCCCTCAATTTTTTTTTTTTTTTTTTGACAATTTATTTATTTTTTATCCTAAAAATTTAAAAATAAGCTCTTCTAAACTTTTTTTTCCCGCATATTAGCCCCTTAATTTAGATTTATTGGTGTCCATGCTCGTGGTGGTGGTGCTAACGCATAGAGAGCACCAATTCAAGGGATGCATGGCTTCCCACAGGCATCAAATTTCTCCCCTGTTATACCTACTAGCGAAAACCTTTGCATACTAGTTTCCAATTCAGGGCCGGCCCACCTTGTAACCAACAACCTTTGCTTTAGCCCCCATTTTGAAGAAGGTCCACCCAAAAAATTAGAGACAATTAGGTTACTAGCCCAATAGTAATCTTTTTAAAAAATAGTAAAGTTTTATTTTATTAAGAAAATAGCTCATCAAACCGAAGTTAATTAAATTAACTATTTTAGTTAATTAATTAAATTTACTTCGGCCTGACCGAAGCCGAAGTAAATTCAATTAACTGTTTCAGTTCATTTAATTTACTTTGACTTGATAATTTATTTTATTAATAAAATGAAACTTTGATTAAAATTTTAAAAGAAATTAAAGAATCGACTAGTTACGTAAAATTATCTTTTTATATTTTTATTTTTTTTCTTGGTCTAAATCAATGTAACTTTAATTTTTTTTTTTTTTTAAATTAGTTGGTGTATGCGTGAATGTTGTTGTTGTTGTTTTTTTTTTTTAAATTGTAGTGTGTTGTCAATATTTCATAACTTTTTAGTTTAATTATACTAATAAAAAAAAATATCAATCGGAATATGATAAAATTAAAAAAAAAAAACTTATTACAATCTCAAATAGTAGGAGCGCTTGAAAACTTTCTAACCAAAAAACAGGTTATCAATTCAAGTGAAGAAACAACTATTAAAGAAGATTTACATGCGAGAAATTTATTTTGTGTGTGTTTAAAAAAAGACCTTATTTTATACATTTGCTTTAGAGCTTTGATTCTGTTAAGCCGGTCCTTTTCCAATCCCGAATACATGTTTCTACAAAGGTAAGATGGGCCAATCTAACGACCTTGGATTTTTATGAAATCATATAAATAATGAGATGCATTACATATAAATAAAAGATAGTCTAGCAATGTAGCCAATTTCAAACATGATTTTAAGGATCCAACGTTTGGTAAATTTTGTAATCTAACTATTTGATCAGATTTTCGCAAGGTAGAAATGACACACCGAGAGCAAAAAATGACACATCAAGCCCGTACATAAGGCCCAAGCCCACACGCAAACTCACGCGCCAAGCTCCGAGTCAACACTAATAAAATGTCTTTCAAAAGAGACTCTCGAAGAATGTTTTCAATCTAGACTTCTTGACAAATCTTCAAGACAAAACCACAAAAATGACCACCCGGTCGGCCAAAGAAAATGACCACCCGGTCGGCCAAAAAAGAAGATCATCCGGCCATCTTCACTCCGTCAAGATCACCCGGCCATCTTCACTCGGTCAAAATCACCCGGTCATCTTCACTCGGCCAAGACCACCTGGTTATCTTCACTCGGCCAAGACCACACGGTCATTTTCACTCGGCCAATATCACCCGGTCATCTTGACTCGGCCAAGACCACCCGGTCATCTTCACTCGGCCAAGATCACCCGATCAT
This sequence comes from Urtica dioica subsp. dioica, assembly GCF_054948205.1. Classification (NCBI taxonomy): domain Eukaryota; kingdom Viridiplantae; phylum Streptophyta; class Magnoliopsida; order Rosales; family Urticaceae; genus Urtica; species Urtica dioica. The sequence continues at coordinate 3,068,565 of NC_142761.1, forward strand.
CTTTACTCGGCCAAGACCACTCGGTCATCTTCACTCGGCCGAAATCACCCGGTCATCTTCACTCCAAGATTACCCGGACGTCTTCACTGGGCCAAGATCACTCGGTCGTCTTCACTCGGTCAAGACCACCCGGCCATCTCCACCACCCAATCAAGTACTTTTCACCAAACTCTTGGCTCCTATAAATACCCCACTCATTTACAACACAAGGAAAGTTTCTCTCAACTTTTCAAAACTCTACAAAAATCACACCACCACTTTCTCTCTCTAGAAAACATAGAGACAAGTACAAATCGTTTACCAAAAACACAATACAACACGACTAATGTTGAGCGTCGGAGAACGCGCCGAGGGAAAACCCTCCGCGTCCCTCTAGATTCACGTTTTCTTGTGGTTAGGTGAAAGTGCAAGGATTCGAACACGTGAGAAACATGAAGAACATGGAAGATTCAAAGGGTTGAAGACTCAAAGATGCAAAGACTCAAGACTCAACGAAGAACACGAAAGATCCCAAGATCCGGAAACTCAAGGACTCGGAAACTCGAAGATCCGAATAACACAAACACGAAGAGAAGAGAAGAACTTCACCAAACTCAACCTACGTGCGGTCATAGGGTCCGGCCCTAGATCGAACCACGGATGGTTCTTAGTGCTAATCCAAAAACGTGATTAACACTAACCATTTACAGAAATAAACGGTTAGAAAATATCGAAAATACCCTTATGTAACATAAATCATAGAAACCAAATACTAGCCAACGTTTCAGCCAGCCGAAGTTTATCGTGCGTAAAATAAACGGAAATTAACAAAGCAGCGGAGATTAACAAAAAATTAGAAAGAAATATACGCTCAATAACCAACTTTGCCAAATATAGAATTTTTTTTAAAATTCTAAATATATACACGTGTATTAACTTCGAAAATTCGTATTGAAAATTTGATCGGCTTGTGAATAACACCGTATTAAAGGAAAGGAAAGAAATATCAATTGATAACACCATCAACAACTTCAAACTGGTAGGCAAGAAACCAAATACTAGCCAACGTTTCAGCCAACCGAAGTTTATCGTGCGTAAAATAAACGGAAATTAACAGAAATTAACAAAGCAACGGAGATTAACAAAAAATTAGAAAGAATATACGTTCAATAACCAACTTTTCCAAATATAGAATTTTTTTTTTAAATTCTAAATATATACACATGTATTAACTTCGAAAATTCGTATTGAAAATTTGATCGGCTCGTGAACAACACCGTAATAAATGCGTATTAAAGGAAAGGAAAGAAATATCAATTGATAACACCATCGACAACTTCAAACTGGTGGGCATTGATCGGCTCTACCTACACATATGTAAATTTACCATAATTAACAGAAATTAACAAAGTAGCGGAGATTAACAAAACATTAGAAAGAAATATACGCTCAATAACCAATTTTGCCAAATATAGAATTTTTTTAAAAATTCTAAATATATACACGTGTATTAACTTCGAAAACTTTGGTTGATCAAACGTGGGCTACAAGTTTTGTAAGCAAATTCTAGTAGAGGATATTATCGTAATTAACATCTTACATAATTAAGACACGTCATCATTTTTTGCTAGGGTGAAAATTTGGACGAAACGTTGACTAGATTACAATTTCAACGTTTCAAGTGACTTAGTTCGACTAATTTTTCTAAAAAAAAAAGTGTTATTAAACATTCGAGAAGCTTGTTTTTCCGACGATGATGTCATGTTTGAAGTAGTCCGATCCGAGTTATCTCTGGTAAAGACGGATTTAGTTAATTAAGGTTCAAGAGGACTATAATCCCCTCTTAAAAAAAAACCACTTTTCAGTAGTTTTTAATTTTTTTCTCTTTTTTTTTTACCTACAAATTTTACAAATATGTGAATATCACCAACATTCTCCTCATCGAATCTTTCGACTTTAGGGGCGAGCAAATCAAGGGTACTTTTCTCTGCAAATTACACCTTAGAATTTCTAAAAATTCATCATATCCATGACTCATATTACATCATTCCCACTAACAACAAATCATATAAGCTCAAGTGATCCAACCTTAATATAGGATTTCATCGTGACATGTTCAAGTGTTTTCTATCATACGCGAGACATTCTTACTAGTTATATTTTGTACAATATGATCAATCGGAGCCCAAGTCTCAGCTGAAGCTACCTCTATGTCACACTATAACAAATAAATCATTGAGCCACGACATTTTTCCATGATTGTTTCCTCAAAAATTGCGGTTACGTTCGTTTTTGAAATGTCAAATGTTGCGTTTGTGAAAATTCGAAACAATCGCGACAAATCGCGCTATTTTTGGGTCGTGGCTGAAAGCCTTATTCGTTTATATATATATATATATATATATATATATATATATATATATATATATATATATATTTCTGTACTGCTAAGTACTATATACCAAGTACATTTTCAACAACATTATACCCAACGTGTTGACTGTAATTAACTTAATTGGCATGGCGGGTTGGTTATCTATTTATGAAAGTGTCGTCATTATATTGAACATTGCGATATATTTGTTTAACATGATCAATCACCATTGATCAGTGATCAAATATTGTGTATAAATATTATAAAATAAAACACCGAAGCTATGAAAGTTATTAAGTATACGCTAGGTTGATTAGAATTAACATTCATATAACGGTGTAGATTGTTGAATAAGCTGTTCCCCACACGTATCAAAGTAATAAGCGAAATTGAAAGTGAAGCAATTAAATTGAGGATATATATATACTCTCTTATCCGCTTTAGTGAAAGTTATAAACTTCATCACAGTATCCGAACTTGGAAATGCGTAGTAATTAATTAATTTATATAACAATATAGTAACACTAGTTGAGGCATTATAGTTGGTGATCAATTATTGTTGTAATTTCATTTATCCTTGTCTGTTTTCGTGGCATTGATTTGAATTGGATGGGGTTTTGCTCCTGCATATATACAAACACACGTACTAATAATTGTTGTTATATGTAACTTATTTTTTTTACTGCAAGTTGTTAAGAAAAGATATCGGAAAACATGCTTTAAGATTTATGGAGACATCTTTCTCTTTGTGCACACTGTAATTCTGGAAAATTTCATGTTTGTCAGAATTTTTCGCTGAAGACTTTCCTTGTTGATCTTCACGCGTTTATGAATAATGAAACTCTAGTTTGACTTCAAAACATGTATGACTGTTATAAAAGTTGAGTGCTACCCTCTTAGCATTTTTGACGCTTTATCAAATATTTAAAGTTCCTAGACTTGCATGATTGGCGGACTGAGAAACTTTTATTTTGATAAGAGCGGTGTAATTCTACAAACACTATTCCAGAAGTCTGAGTATTTGTAACATTGTGTTTTTGTGTTTATGTGATTGAAGTCTTCACGTGCGTTGATATTGAAGCTGACCAAACATCGGAGCGTGCTTGAAGAGTGGAATTAGGAGGAGTCTCAAATTCAGGGGGAGTCCCTGTTTTGATAATCACTTATAGTAATAATTTCTAGGGCATTGATTTTGGTGTTATTCATATAAGTCCTTTGTTTGTACTATTGAGTACTTGATAGTGAATTCCTTTTCACTAACTGAGAGCTCCCAGATGTAGGTAACGTTGCACCGAACTGGGTAACCATATTGTGTGTCATTTACTTTACGCACTGTTTATTTTATCATCCATTATCTGTGCGACATCTTGCCTCTCTCTCTAAACAGGATTTCAATAATATTACAAGACGAACATGAAAAATATAAAATTACACGTTGTCAAAATACCATTAGTGTATGCTTATATATAGGATTAGGCAGGTGCCAAATATACTACGCATTAAGCTATCAAATAAATGCCGAAATTAGACAGATGAATATTTTTAAACAGTTGATGACCAACTATAATGGCTCAAATAAGTGTTAATATATAACTGAGGATGTTCCAAATAATAGTTAATCGAAATCAATAAATCTGTAATATTATAATAATTTATAGTCAAAGTTTAGAAAAATTCGTAAATGCTAGATGTTGCTAGATTTTTTATACCACATATGTGTATAAAATTATATATTATAGCGAGACTCAATTCATTAACAACGCAAAGCAATCCAAAAGCTTTGATTAGAAACGAAGCCCTCCTCATCACTATATAACTTAATAATCCCCCAAAAAAAAAAAAAAAAAAAAAAAACAGAAAGCGAAACTAAAAGCCAAAGCAAAACCCTCACAACTCAAAACACTCATCATCTTACGTACAAGCAATCTCTCTCTCTCTCTCTCTCTCTCTCTCTATAAAAACACCACAGAACTCCATTTCCATCACAACAAACCCCACCAACACACATCTCAAACGAAACTAGGGTTTTCCATACCTAAACACACACACACACATCCCCAAAGAAGAAGAAGAAAAAAAATGAGTAATATTAATACTAATAATAATAATATGTCATCATCCAAAACCACCTCATTCCTATCAACCACGTCACCATCGTCGGTCTCGTCCCGAACCTTCTCCGGCGTCGGAAACCTAATAAAGTTCCTTCCGACCGGCACAGTCTTCCTGTTCAGTTTCCTAAACCCGATCGTCACAGACAACGGTCACTGCGCAAACAGCTTCAACAAAACCCTAGCCGGGATACTAATCTCCCTCTGCGGCCTCTCGTGCGTCTTCGCCTCCTTCACCGACAGCTATGTCTCCGCCGCAGACGGCGGCGCCGTCCACTACGGCGTCGTCACGCCGTCCGGCCTCTGGCCGAGCTCCGGCTCCGGCGAAGATCTCTCGGGGCTCCGACTGAGGCTCGGGGACTTCGTCCACGCGTTCTTCGGGGCCGCGGTGTTCGCTGTTCTCTCGTTGTTGGACTCGAATACGGTGAGGTGTTTCTATCCGGAGTTCGAGTCGGAGCAGAAGATCTTGCTTCAGGTTCTCCCGCCGGTGATCGGGGCCGTCGCCGGCACCGTTTTCATGGTTTTTCCGAACAAGCGGCACGGGATTGGACAGACTCCGAGCGGTGGTGACTCCGTTGATAGTGATAATCACCGTTCGTGAATATCCTACGATAAACGATTGTGTTTTCAATTCATTTGAATGAGTGATTTGTGTGGTGTTGGGTTTCTTTGCTTTTAAAGGAAAAAAAAAACAAAAAAAAAGAATAGGAGGGACAACGTTCTTCTCTTTTTATTTTATTATGCGAAGGATATAAAAAAGAAGTTGTAGTTAAAGAAGAAATAAACTTATATACTTTAATGGTTTATTTTGTTTGTATTGAGATTTAGAGACTATTAATATATACACAATGTTGTGCAATTAACCTAGAGACTTTATTGAGAGAGATGAGTACTTCCTCTAATTAAACGAGTTATAATTTATGATAATTAAGAGCAAAAGTTGTCAATTTATAGGTGGTAACAATGTGCTCTTTGAAGATACGAGGCAACCTAAATCATGCAAAGAAACCAAAAAAAAAAAAAAAAGATATATCAGACAAATAAGATGATTGTATATCATAAAAGTTTGGAATAATAAAGAACTCCATATCCAAAACTTCATAATATGTCGATACGTAGTTGTGTCAAAGCCGACCATTAATTACCAACAATAGTTGCACGTTTTAACCTTGATGTGCATAATTTAGCTCTTCTTGAACGTATATATCTTTATCTCCCCAAGTGGCAACTTGAATTAATGGCATAATATATAATATATTAGCAATTAAGTCGAGATATAATATCTCTTAGTAAAAAATAGTTTTGTTTAAAAGTTAAATATTGATAATGGGTGTGTTTGGCATAGCTTTGCTTTTTAAAAAAGTGATTTTAAAATACCTATACGAAAAAACTGTTGTTTTAAAAAACAGATGAGTGTTTGGTAAACTATTGTAAAATAGCTGTAGCTGTTAACAAAAACTGATTTAGTGTTTGGTAAAATATATATTAATATTTATAAGTGATAATTATTTATAGAAAATGTAATTAATAATAATAATAAGATATATTTTGTTATATAAAAAATATATCAAAGTGGGTGTCTATAGAATGTAAAAAATAAATTATAAATTTTGGTGACGTCAAAAAAATTATTTGATAAAAGCATATAAAGATAATTAGAATTAAAAGTTAGTGTAAGAGAAAAAATAAGTTAAGAGAGAGAAATTACAATCCAAAAACTAAAGCTACGTATAAAAGCTACAAATTGTAGTTTTTGGTTTTTTAGTTAAAATATTCAAAAACACTTTTTAGCTTTTAGAAAAAACAATTTTACCAAACACTTAAATATGATTTAACTTTTAGAAAAAAACTAAAATCAAGCTTAATAAGCTGAACCAAACATAGCCAATATCAATTGTCTATACATACAGTAACGATCTAGTTTATATTAATATAGAATTAGACAATGTAGATAATATTGTGATTCACTAAGTTGCTATATAGAGATAGTTCATATATTGGAATTAGAGACAAGTCAATAAAATAGTTTGACTTGTAAGGAGAATAATTATAATAGAATGATTATGGGATTAAGAGAAAGCTTCCATATCGAATATGTTATAAGTTTTCATATTGAAAAAAGAAGAGCCTCGACAGTTATTAAAACCGAAGAAACTTCTATTTAGGAAGAAAAATCAGCTATTAAAGTCGCGGTTTCAATCTCTCGTGATATATGCTATTGTATGTTTGTAATAATTGGTCGAGAGTTTTTCTTCTTCTTTCATTTATAACAATAGACTTTGCAAAGTCTCGTTTGGGGCAAAGAGCTCGTCGACAAAGGATGGAGATGGCGAGTAGGCTCGGGGAGATGAATCTCCATCTATTACGACAGATGGATTCCTTCGCCCTCGAGCTATAAAGTCCAGTCCCCACAAAGACTCCCTTTGGATTCTAAAGTCAGTGACCTGCTGCTTAGCTCCGGTGCTTGGAATACTCACAAAATCAGAGAGAACTTCCTCCCTTTTGAAGCCGATCTGATAATCGCAATGCCTAGACCTCTTTCTGAGGTACCGGATCAAATTGTGTGGCACCACGGCCCTAAAGGAATGTATACGGTGAAGAACGGATACCATAAAGCGACTCAAAACATTGCCGCACCCTCGAGTTCAAGTTCAAGCGGCAACCGGGACAAGTGGCTCAAGATTTGGAATCTTAAAACCCCACCGAAGATCCGAACCTTCTTGTGGATAGCATGTAAAGACATTATCCCCTCACCACGTGCCCGTGGACCCCCACTGTAATTTTTGCGGAGCAGTGGTGGATACTTCTACTCACGCGCTTATTTTTTGCCCGCTGATCGAGGAGGCGTGGCGAAACTCACCTTTTGAACGTCTCTTGGAAACGCATCACCAACGGGTTTTTCGGGACATTATCTTTGAGCTCGAGGTAAATCTTTCTCACAGTGACTTCGACATTCTAGCAGCGATGGTGTGGGAAATTTGGAACTTTCGGAAGAAGGTGATTCATGAGGCGAGGAACTCGAAGTTTTCTAAAATCTTTGAGAGAGCTGTGACTCTTGTTGAAGACTATAAATTGTTTAGCACCCCTACAGCGCTTCCTGTAACTGCCAATGACAATGAAAAGTGGCAGCCACCCTTCAGGTCACCGTGGAAACTGAATGTGGATGCTGCCTTCAGGACTACTAGCAGGACGACGGGTATCGGAAGCTGTGTCCGAGATCATCGCGGTGCTTTTATGGCATGCTTCAGCAAAGTCTATACACAAACATGTTCAGTCCTTGCGGCGGAACTCACGGCGATATGGGATGGGCTCATTTTTGCAAGTCGTTTTGGTTATGAGCCATGTGAGATTGAATCGGACTCGAAGACGGCGGTGACAATTCTCAACGGCAACAACACTCTAAACCTGGAGGAAGGATTCATTGTGGATGACATTAGGAGACTAAATCCTTGTAGTAATTTTTCTTTTAGTTTTATTAAGAGAAAAGGGAATTATGTAGCTCATGCTCTTGCCACTGTAGGTTTTAACTCTCCTATAACTCAAACTTGGATTGTAGATCCTGATTGTATTCATGCTCATTTAATGGCTGATTCTGCCAATGTTTAATAATACAAGTCTCTTTCTCAAAAAAAAAAAAAAACAATAGACTTTGCAATATTCAATCTCTCTTGTGATATATGCTATTGTATGTTTGTAATAATTGGTCGAGAGTTTTTTTTTTTCTTCTTTCATTTATAACAATAGACTTTGATATATATATATATAGTACGCGTGGGCTAGTGGGCAGTACTACTATGACATGAGAATGCTTACGCAATGTTATCATTCTGCATTTCGTCTATAACAAATTTGTAACCGTATATTTATCTATATTTCAATGGGATTTCTTTTTTCCCTTCTTGGCACCGTGAAATGATAATCCCACGACTTAACACGTAAATCCTATTTTTGTTTTTAGAAAAAAACTAAACTGTTTATCCGGTGTTTGACAAAACTATTTTTACAATAAATTTCAAAAACGATTTTAGATTTTGTAAATGAGATGGAAAAGTTAGGATTCTTAGCTTTTGAAAAAAATGTTTTTAAGTTTGTTATATAAATTACTGTAATATTCTCGTATAAAATATTATTCATATATATATATATATGCATATAAATAAGCATATTAATAATAATTATTTAATTTTTAAGAACACGTCTATTTTAGTCTTTTTACTATAATATATTTATTTTATCAAACGCTAAATCAGTTTTTGTTACCAACAACAACTGTTTTATAAACAATTTACCAATTAAACACCTGTCAGTTTAAAAAAAAAAAACACTAAAAACACTTTTTTTTTTAAACAAATCTATGTCAAACAGGGTCATTATTGCTTAACCTCCCCCTAATTGCTCCACCAGGCTTGTGGATATTGAACGGAAAAAATACAAACACTACTACACGAAATTTAATACAAGTTGTTTGGCTCACATGTTTTTTTTTTTTACAAAGAGCGATATGAATATTTTAAATAAAATATGCAATCAAACTTAGAAACAATCACAATGTACCACTTCATACAAATTAAAATAACTTGTTCATGTGTCTTTACACAAAGCTAATATCTATATATTGTTATAGTAAACAATTTGAAAACTCACAATTTTATTTTAGACTTCACTCGCTGACCGAACGACGTCTGAGTTTAGTCAAATAAGATGCTAACACGCAAGGGCCAGGAATCTAGATTAGGGCGAGCTAATTTGCAACAAAAAATTCAGAGGGGGTTGGTTTGTAAATTTTAAGGGTAAAAAAATGTACAAATAAAATGAAAATGGGCAAAAAATGTAAAAAACTTTTTTTGAGGGGGGGGGGGGGGGGGGGGGGGGGGGCTATAACCCACCCTGGACTATTAATGGCTTCGTGCATGCTAACACGTAATCCAATGTGTCAGCATCATACATTTAACATTGCTTGGCGATCGAGCATCACGGAGAGTTCTCGAGAAAATGGCCAGTCTCACAGAACCTCTCATTTCATCTTCTTATAGCTCTCTTCTTTTAGTTTTTTTTTTCCTTCTCCTTTTCTAAACTATTTTACTTATCCATCGTGAACTAAAAATCGTCCTACCATCACAACCACCATTGTTGTTGTTTGACCATTGCTCAGTAGCTAAGTGACATGAAAACATAATTTGCAAGGTTTAGACGCCGATTCCTAAAGAAGTAATGTTAAAAAGTTGAGACTCGTAAGAAGCAACGTTATAAGTTGTTGTTACTTAATTTGTTGATGTTGCAAAGCGAAAACCATCCTTTTTTATTATTAAAAGCGACGTGAAAAGTAAATTATTTTTGTATGGATTCTACTAAGGGCGCTGTGCCCTTAAACCGTATTTTCAATCGCCAGTCATCTTCCCCAAAGCTTAAGTACCAATAAATTTGAGATTATTAATTTTAACTTTCTAATTTTACTTATATATGAATATATATATATATATATATATATATATATATATATATATATATATATATATTGAAGTGAGATAATTCCACATTGATTGTGTGTGAATGAGCATGTGTTTATATATCGGTTGGATCTCCCCACTTAATACCAATTGGTTTTAAGATGAAATTTAACATGGTATCAGATTTGTTAATCCACGTGATAATTTTCGCATTATCAGCCTCTCAATCATCAACCAAAGTCGCAAAATCAGCGGCCTTCTCATTGGAAGGCTTAGCACGCACACCACATAGATTTCTCACACAAAAAATCCCTCATAACATAACTTCTCTTTTCTATCTGAATCCCTAAAGTTTCATGATATCAGAACCTTGTCTATTCACACAATTTAAATTTGGTCCGACCCACGCAAAACGTGAGGGGAATTGTTACTCGGCCTAGTCACGCTATGCGTGAGAGAAAGTGTTGAAGTGAGATAATCTCACATTGATTGTGTGTGTGAATGTACATGCGTTTATATATTGGTTAGACACTTAGACATCTCCACTTAATAATTGGTTTTAAGATGGAATTTAAATATATATGTTTAAAGACCATATAAATATACAATGTTTTTTTTTCCCTAATAAGCTGCATAACAGAAGGAGAGCTTTAATTTAGGGGTTATTTCAAATAATTTTATTTATTAATTAATTAATTTTTTTTAAATGCATAGAAAATTTTCAAATAAGCTCCTCTCCTCATATTTTTTTTTTTAAATAACCCCCTAATTTCTTCCTCTAGCTCCGTCCATGGATGAGACTATATAATATGTAATGCTATCATTGCTAGCTTCTTCTACCCATCTATTATATAACAAACAAATAGCTTGTACGCATTAGAAATTATTATCAAGCTCATTCCTCTCATTGCTATATGTACGCACATATGTCACCATGTAATGAAATCCCATGACTTCACGACCCTTTCTCTTAATTGGCTAATCAATTATGGAAGTTTAAAACATATATACCGTGTCATCTCTAGTTATCTAACTATATCCCATTATCTATTGCGTTGACTCTAATATCAAACTTGCATTACAAACAAAGCCCGCCCAAAACCCTTAATATCCATTTATCAGTTACTTATCACTAACATAAAAGCAACACCCAAAAACCGACCCACTCTCTCTTCAGCATATAAATATGTACACATATCCTAATTATTTATCACATTTCACTCACTCTCAATTAATTAATATATTTTAATATCAGTCGCCCTAACATGAGTAGTTTTTCCGACAAGACCTTCGCCGGCGTCGGAAACCTAATAAAGCTCCTCCCGACCGGAACGATCTTCCTCTACCAATTCGCCACTCCGATCCTCACCGGGAAAAACTCCGGCGAATGCTCCGCCGCGAACAGAGCCATGGAATCCGCTCTCGTCGCCCTCTGCGGCCTCTCCTGCTTCTTCGCCTCCTTCACCGACAGCTACTTTTCCGGCGACGGAAAGCGGCGATACGGCGTCGTCACCGTGTCCGGACTCTGGACCGGTTCCGGCGCCGCCGCACCGGACTTGTCGGAGTATCGGCTTAGGGTTGGGGACTTCGTTCACGCGTTTTTGGCTCTGGTGGTTTTCATGGCCGTGGCTCTGCTGGATTCGAATACGGTACGGTGTTTTTATCCGGAATTTGAAGTCGATCAGAAGCTTCTGATGCAGGTATTGCCTGCCGTGATCGGAGCTTTTTCCGGCGTCGTTTTCGTGTTGTTTCCTAACGAACGACACGGGATTGGATATCCTTTAACCACCGACGACACTACTACTCGGAATCGCTATCCAACAGGCAAAGTTTAATCAAGAAATAATATATTTTATATATGTATATACATGTGTGTGTGTGTAATGTGTGTATTCGATTTTAAATTGTGTTTCTGTGGCTTATATGTAATTAGGTTAGTTTTTTTTTTTTTTTTTTTTTTTTTTTTTTTTTTTTTTATATATATAGTATTTAGTGACGATGTTTTGTTTAGAGATTAGGAAAGTTAATTCTTTATTCTAGTGATTCTATGGGTAAAATATGACTAGAAATGATATTAATTGCATTTTTTTATAAATAATTTTCTCTCATCATCATATCATAGCCTCGAATATTTATATATCGTTAAATATTGAATTATGTATATCTATATATATTTTTTAGTCAATTGACGTAGCCCTTCTTATGAATTGTAGGAATAATTGGATATATACCACACTCAAAGACAACATAAAATCCGGCAATTAGTGTCCAAAACCCAATATATGACCGGGACAAACGACATATATCTCTTGTTATAATTTAATACGGATAACGGAATGACAAGTATCTTACAACTTTGGAAAAAAAAAATCGGCCGTTTTCATAAGGAATTCTGTCACAACTTAATATTAAATTTTCAAATATTATATGCTTTGATTATTGTTGTGTGTTGTTGTTAGTCTTGAAATTTCAATTGAAATTTCAAAAGTATTGATTTTATTTGAAATTTTTGGATAATACCCGCTTATTGTTTTACGTAAACATAATTGACAACTCTCTAACATGTGGCGGCGACGTCAAGGAATATATGAGACGATCGAGGGAGGGATACAAATCGGAAGGATCAAAGAAAGTATAAGGAATATGATACATTTTGGGCATAGATATAGTGAAAAGATCCAACTCACAATAAAATGAGTAGATGTAAATTTATAAAATATACATTTCTAGTATTAAAACACTTGTATAATGACATTCCTATAATTAAACTTATAAAGTCGGTATCAGAGGTAAAATCTTCATTTTTATTTATTTATTTACTTACTTATATAGTTTATCAACTTTTAAAAACAAGTTTAAAAATCCATTACGTACCGAGAAATTGAATATGAAACGGTAAGGCAAATTGGGAGGCAAGAAAATAGGAGACAAATTAGACCATTTATATGTTAGTTTTTTGTTGATTTGTATAGAATAGAAGTGGTGCTTCAACGAAAATACATATTGTTACAAAGAAATCATTTGAATTTGTCTTTTCTATCGTCACTTTTTGCATCAATGTTCTTTTGTCCGATAAGTAGTTAAAGTTACTGTCTTTTTCTGTTTTTTTAAGAATTATATTTTCTTCTCATCAAGTTTCGTAAGCAACACCATAAAACATGTTCTGTTATTATTTCCATGTTGTAAGCGAATATAAAATGATTATTCTCTCTCTCTCTCTCTCTCTCTCTGTAGCATATATTTTCCTTGACTTTTACATCATTCATCTAGTGTTGTAAAGAAAGTGACATATCATCAATTATTATATTATTACATATATATACAACGATAAACATATATATTGTTTTCATCAATAAATTAACAATTAATAGTACACTCAAACTAATTAACATATACGATCAAGATTCACGGGCTCATTTTCCATACACCTTTGGTCATGGACACAAGCTTCTTTAGGGACTTTTGGTGTCGTTTAATGACACTGCGCTTAGAAATTGGCTTGTTCTCGATTGTGATATCGACCTTGACCAAATGGTGATCAGAAGTGCCTTTCGACGACGCGACGGAATAAGATCCCGGCACGAATTTGTACGGCGACTCCGAAGACGACATAATGTAGTCCACTCTTGTACCATATTTGCACGTTCCTTGCACATCTTATTATACATAAATAATAAAATAAAAAAAGGAATATTTAGTTAGATTAGTAAACATATGTATAGAGAATAGTATTTTTAAAGTATAACATTTTAAAATAGTGATTATTTTAAATCCTTTAAAAAAAAATAGTGTTTTCTCAAACTATTAACCGTTTTGGAATTATTAAATATATATGTAAACATAAAAAACCGGAAAAATGCTTGATAAGAACTTAAAATACACTATTGTGATAAATTTCAGGATCACACAGCCACGTACAATTTCCATATATATATATATATATATATATAGAATTCTCTGGAATATATATGAGAGGGAAAAAAGAGAATTTGTACTTTGGCCTTTGGCAATAATGACGACAGGCTCACATTCTCCTGCGTAATCTTTTGCATCTGTGTACCCTTTTCCCTTCAAAAACTTCATCACTTCCACTTTTGGTGTTGGCTTTCCCATTTTTTCATAATACTGCAAGAATTATTGTTTTTATTATAGCAAAAAGAACAATTTTTTGTAATGTACTTTTTTTTCTCTCTCCCTGAATACACTAAGACATTACATGAATAACAATTAAGATATTTAGTGTTTATTTTTTAAATTTGATGTACAATATACTCGAATTTATTTTACTCCCAATTAACTTTGAAAACAACATGGACTTAAATGTACCCCATTGGTTGATTATGAAATTATCACCTGTCCCTTTAAGATCAGCAATTTGATTTAAAATAATACATCAAGATAATAAATTGGAATTCTGTGATCTACTACCACTATAAGAGACGTTTATGGCCTTTGTTTGTATCATTCAAGAAAATAAATTAAGACGTGACCTTTGTAAGTCAGCCTCCATGGTAAGAAAATAATAATTGAAAATTTCAATACAAGACAAAAAAAAAATACAAAAAAAAAAATTTGTGAGACAGATTGAGGTTCCCATATTTTACCTTGACAATGTCAGCCCATCTATCAGAGGAATAGTCAGATCCAGTGAGGGAATTTAAGCCACCAGCCAAGATATGTGGAGAATTATCATTTGCCTGAGACAAAGCTCCAATTTGCTTCATCCTCCAATTTTCATCTAAATGATCAAGTTGTGTACAATACACATTCACTTCTCCGATGCACGGCACTTCTATAGTCGCCTTTAGAACGTTCCTGCAATACCATATACTTATTAAATTTAAATCGCGATCCGATTTTCCCTTAATTGGCGTAAACGATTTGATCTTTTTATATTGATTCAATTTCATTTGATCATAGGCAAGTACCGAAAAAATAGCCATTTTTTAATTATCGATTACACCGCGAAAATTAACAAAAGTAACAGTGAACCGAATTTTCTTGGTGGTATAAGCTAAGAAACAATATATTTAATTCAATAATAGATAAGTACCTATAAAATCTTAGTTTTTTAACAGATAAGAGGCCTAAACAAATTAGAATTATTTGTATAAATATTCATTGAATAAAAAAAAAATTATTATAAAATAAAAAGCAACTATCCGGGTTTTTGCTAGTTGGCAAAAAAAGATTTGATCTTTATCAGTTATGATATAGTGTGATTGATAAAAACACTAAAACTACCATTTTTTGACAAAGAAAAGTAGAATGTAAAATTTTTTTATTTATCCATTAAAATAATAAATTTAAAAAAAAAAAAAAAAAAAAAAACAGCAATTCGGGTTTTTCTTAGTTTGCGAAAAAGGTTTGATCTTTATAACTTTTGAGCAGTGATGTGTACACTGTAAACACTAACGTTCAATGTAATATGATCATAATAAATAAACAAGTACCTGAAATCATCAGCGTTGGCAATCTTCTGAACCTTCCATCTCTTGATAGGCCATTTGGAGAGAATGGCGTTCCCATACTCAGGAGCCCAACTCTCGGCGAACACATATCTCATCCCCAAAGCATTGGCCAAGTGAGAGAGAGGTTTCATTCCTCTCTCTTCCTCGGCCCTCACGTCTTGGAGAGCCAATATATCGGCCCCGACCTCTCTGAGCACCTCCGACACGCTCCGACCGCTCTTCATCCCCTCGTCGTACCAGTTCCAGCAGTGGGGCCCGATCGGCGATGACATCATCAGAGGAGACCGGATCGCCGTCGAGAAGCTCGATATGGAGCCGCGCTTCTCGGCCTCCATGAGAGAGAGGAGCTTGTTGTTTGCCAGAGAGATCTCGTTCTCCGGGAGATTGATCGAAACTTTCAGGTTCGACCGGCTCAGCGGAGAGTTGGTCAAGGGAGATTTCAGTATGCTCTTCGGCGTCGGCCTCAGTGTGAACTCTTCTTCTTCTTCTTCTTCGTCTTCGTTGGACGGGTATTCGTCGGAGCTCGAGATTGCCGGGGCGAGAGTGAACATGGCCACGTTGAACGTGGCGATTCTGATCGGCTTTAGTTGCTCCGATCGGACGGTTGATACGATCTTTGAGTTGTTTGCGTGTCGTTTTTTCGGGTATGCTTCGGAAGACCATTTTCCGAGCCGTCTGATAACGACTTTGGGCCTCGGCCGGCCCCACAAAAAGCGGCGAATCTTCGAGCACAGAAGCTTAAATTTTCTTCTGAAAAGGCTTAACATGTTTTTTTCTCCTTAATTTTCAAGGGTTTTTAGTTATTGAAATGAGAGCCTTGTTAATGTTATATAGAAGGATTTTTTAGTAGTGGAATGGAAGGAGTCACTGAAAAGGTACTATTAAGGGAGGAAAATTTGCAAGGTAAGAGACAAAAATAGAAGAAGAAAAAACATTGTTCTGAAAATGATGTGATTGGAGAGAGAGAGAGTGAGAGGAAACTGTGATATAGCTATATTACAAAGAAGAATAAGGCTAAATAACTACTCTTTGGAGTGAAGTAGGTATATAGAGTTGAAATTCAGAGCTTCATGTTATTTTTCTATTTTTTTTATTCAAATATATATTTTTTACACACCAAAACTACACCTACTAGTTGAAATTGGGGATAGAAATGCAAGGAAAAAAAAAAAGCTATGTGTGTGTGTCTTAAATAATATCATAACTGTATAGTGGTCTTCTCTAAATGGTAGCTCTAACAGAACAGAGCAGAACCCACTAAACTTTCCATGAAAACTTTGTTGACTTTGATTTTCTTTTTCCGCTTGGTTGGCAAGAACTACGTTGAATATAGTGGCTTTTTATGTGTTCGTGCCACATGCTTTTGGAAAGCGCAAGTCTATTTCAAGATAAAAGAAATGAGATTTAAAAAAATAAAGAAATAAAGAAAAAGGGTATTGAAAGCTGTTTTATTTAAGGAAAGCAAAGACCGGGTTAAAATTGACTTTATGGAGCCATCGTCTTGCCTTGGATTCTTTGTTAAAATTCAGTGCTGCTTTTTTTTTTCTTTTTTTTTTTTCTCTTTGCTTTTGTTTTCTTTGTACTAATTTCTTGTTCCTTTTCATGGGATTTCCACGTTTAATGTAAAAGGGTTAGAGAAAGAGATAAAAACAGACGCTCTTAATCACCAAAAAGAAAAACTTCATTCAAAATCATCCATAACTTCTCTCGTTATCGACTTCATAAAGGCATAATACAAATATTCATTAAATATTCCAGTTTAATCGATTTGGTGTGTAAAACAACGCAATTTGAACTAACCGGGAAATGTTGACTATACATCATCGAACAAGGCATCGAGAAGACTGGACGAAGAAGATCCGTTTTCGTTCCCGTCGAAGAAACCGTTGGAATTACTCTCTTTTCTCAATCTCCGCTCCTCGATGACAACGTCGTCGGTTTCGGTGCAGTAACTTTTCTTCCCTTGTCTCTCGCCCCTCTCGGCCACCACAAACTTGTTCCCTTCTCGGGCTCTCTCGGAAAAACCCGCCCAAACTGAATATATTACCAAATAACCCCCAAAATTAAGAGAAATTGCGAAAACCACACACCGACAAAAAAAAAACACACCATTTCAAATAATACTGAAAGCATTGTTGATCGAGCAGAGTCTACAATGTCGTGTGTACCTCCAAATTGATGAAGAACAATGGACGCGGCAACGGTGACGTTCAGTGAAGCGGTCCCGGATCCATACTGCGGAATGTACACAAAGAAGTCGCAGATCTCGCATTCTTTTGCAGAAAGACCCGTGCCCTGTGAAACCAAAATTGCGTTTGAATTGTTATTTAAATGATGTCTTCATTTTTATACGGAAAAGTTTCAGATTAGCCCCCCGTAAAAAAATATTTCATTTAGCCCCCCAGCCCTCATATTGTTGTCTAGCTCCGTCCCTAGCTTATAGTGAAATTCTCAATCTTGATACTAGTACACACTCAGTTTCCATGTTCTTTTGCCCAAACCAATAGCCTAAAAACAGCAATCTTATCAACTATACAATATGTGAATTATATAATTGATACAGATTAAGACTGAACACTCAAACATTCAGTTTTCCATGTTCTCTGAGCCAAATCAATAACCTATAAAACAGCAATCTTATGCAGTACCAACTCAATTATATGCTATAATCAGTATAGATTATGAGTGTTTTCAATCTTGGAACACTCAAACACTACCCAAGGATTAATTGGTGTAGGTTACGAGTGTTCATAATCTTGAACATTCAAACACTCAGTTTCCATTTTCTATGACCCAAATCAATAGCATAAAACCAGCAATCTTATATACACGCTAATCAAGGCCAAGGATTAATCGAACCTCATTGCCGAGAAGGAAAGCCGTGCTCTTCTTGAACGGGTGGAGATTCACGGCCAGAGCTCCGTCGGCGATCTCGACGCCGCAGATATCGCAGCCTCTCTCTTCCTGAGCAAAAAAAAAAAAAAAAAAAAAACCCTAGCGATTCAGATTCTGAAAAATATATCACAGAGAGAGAGGATCGTTGAAAGTACCTTGAGGAATATACGGGCGTCGGAGAGGGAGTAAAAATGGCGGAAACGGAGGTGAGAGGTGGAGCCGTGGCCGCCGAAGGAGTTGAAGTCGCGGCGGCCGACGAGGATGAGCTCGGAGACGCCGAGAGCGGTGGCGCTCCGGGCTAGGGTTCCGACGTTGTGACGCTTGGCAATGTTGTGGACCACCACGTAGCTTTCCACTTCCCGAGCTTCTTCCGCCATTGTCGAGGTCAAGGTTTTGCTTCTCAGTTCTCAGTTCTCAGTCAAAAATATTCAAGCCTTTTCACTGTCGTTTTTCTGTAGGAAAATGTTTGTTGCTTTTTATCTACGTCGTTCTTGTAAAATGGCATTAATTGCAAAGAAGGATAGACTTCTATACCTTTTTCATATTTCTCTTTTTTATATATCCTAAATTAACTTAAAATTTACATTAAAAATACAAAAAATTATGTAAATACTAAATAGCCAACTAAAACATTTAAATTTACTATATAATAAATGTTTCGTAAATCTTAGGTAAATAGCTATAAAGATGATGCGTCCTAATAAATAGAAATGATTATTTACTTAAGATTTACGTCTATAAATATATGAAAGTGACTATTTATTTAAGATTTACGAAACGTTGACAATTTAGCAATATCAAATTGTAAAGATCAATTATTTATCTAATAGAGTTTTAGAAAATAATATTTTTATACTTTGAGATGCTGTGAAAATGACACTAATTGCTTTCATCTCGTTTTTCTCTTTTTCTCTTATCATTCATCAAATATACCGAAACAAAATATTACTTTGCGTTCGAGTTTTATTTGTTTCATTTTTATGTGAAATATAACTTTTCACTTTGTTTATAATCATTCATAAAAAATATAAGAAACTAGAGATGGATAATGAAACATAGTATAGATCTCAGAATATACTCTAGCTAGGAAAGATAATACAGTGATTTATTTGTACAAATTGCTGGATCACTTTGTCATTCATATAGGCAAATAATTATTAAAATAATAAAATTATTCACCTTTGTATGTATGTTCAAGGCCTTCTTCTTATATCTTTTTCACATTGGCCTTTTTTATTTTATATTAATTCTTCTTTTCAATTTACATGAACAAATATATATTTACAAAGTATAACACACTGTACAATCTCTTTTTAAACGGCAACTTGTGCTGCAGCCAACCTTGCAATTGGTACCCTGTCACATTTTAAATCACCAAAAAAAACAAATTATCTTTCTTATTGACTAATAGCTATATAATTTTTTTAATACTTAATATTAAAAAAAAAAAAAAAAAAAAAAAAAAAAAAAAAAAAACTGAATGAAAAGTTAACCTGAAAGGAGAACAAGAAACATAGTCAAGACCAGCCTCTGCAAAGAACGCCACTGAAGAAGGTTCTCCTCCATGTTCTCCACATATCCCAACCTAATTTTTTTAAATAAATAGTTTTTTTTTTAAATAGTGAGTTATTAAGTTATATAGTGGGTTATTAAGTTATATAGCCACACGATTATAGTGAATTGTTATATAGCTCACCTTTCGTTAATTTCTTGTAAATAGTCAAGTTAACTTATTAACAGATTAATAAAATACTTATTTAATCCAGCCAAACATGTAAAAAAGATAGTTAATAGGCTGCCACATATGCAAGTTGGCTATTTACAAAGTATTTACCAAAGGTTGGCCAATTTTTTGTAATTAAATTAATATATTTTAATTTTCTTTTCTTTTCTTAAATTTTAACATTTTAGTCACCTTTAAGCTAGGCCTCGCAGCGCGACCTTTTTCGGTGGCCATCTTGATCAGCTGCCCTACTCCTCTTTGATCAAGTACCTGCAAATAAATAAATAAATTTTAAATTTTTGTTAAAAAAACACTAATTTTAAGAGAGGTGTTTGTTAAGTATTGACTGACCTCAAAAGGGTCATGTTGAAGAATTCCTTTAGCAAGGTAAATTGGAAGGAACTTGCCAACATCATCTCTACTATACCCAAATGTCATTTGTGTGAGATCATTGGTCCCAAATGAGAAGAACTCTGCTTCCTTCGCAATCTATGCAAGAAAGGCAAAAAAAAATAAAGTAGCCGTTGAACATATTGTTATCCTTGCGTGACACTCAAGTAAATTTAAAACGTAGTAGTACCTCATCTGCAACAAGAGCTGCTCTAGGGATCTCAATCATAGTCCCAACCTTGTAGCTCAAGGAAGTTCCCATTTCAGAGAACACTTTCTCTGCCACACTCCTAATCACACCCACTTGATGACCAAGTTCCTGATTTTTTTTTTTTACATTTAATAAAAGGGTTTATAGTTTAAAGTCAAGGTTTTATCTAAAATTAGTGAAATATCTAAAACAGATTAAAAATGTGAAGGCATCAAGTCTCAATAACTTTTTTTATTGTGATAAATTGCTTATATACAAAGGTCAATAATTTTATTGACAGTGTAAAAATATATGAAAAATGTGACTTTAACTATTAAATTGCTTATAGACAAGGGTCGATAATTTTATTGAGTGCTTTGACTATTTTTTTTTTTTTACAAATTTACAATTTTGACTATTTTACTAATCAATTTAGTTTCAAGTGTATACAAAATTTCTTAATATTACACGAATATGAATATGAGATATCCTTGAATGTAAATAAATAAATATATAATTATTAAGAGAGTTTATAATACCTGAGGGGTTCCGACTAGAGGAACCATGATCTCGGGAAAAACCTCAACTCCCTGGTTGATCATCGTGACCGCGGCCTGGAAGATCGCCCGAGCTTGCATCTCGGTGAGCTCTACATACGATATTCCGAGCCTGAAAGAGTGCGGTGCAAGTAATAGATCAAGAGAGAGAAAAGAGACGGAGGAGAGCGTTTCTGTTTGTGTGTGAAAAAAAAAAAAAAAAAAAAAAAAAAAACCTGCAGCCTCGGAAACCGAGCATGGGATTCACTTCGGAGAGCTTGTCGATCCTCGAAAATACTTCGTCCTCGCTCATGCCGGTCTCAGCGGAGAGCTCTCCGACGATCTGCTCGAGATCGCCTTCCGGCAAGAACTCGTGGAGCGGAGGGTCTAGCAACCGGATTGTCACTGGGAGACCTGGAAGAAGAAAAAAAAAATTGTCGCCAAATAATTTAGAAGGAAAAATAACAAAGTAAAATAGCCGTGATGAAGAGCTTTTTTTAGCGAAATAGTCAAATTTGAAAGTGTAAAAAGAGATCAAGACTTTGTATTATTTAGTTTTTAAGCATCCATGCTGCGATGAAGAGCTTTTTTTTTTAGCAAAATAGTCAAAATTCAAATTACGTTAAATATAACATAAAAGTAAAATATGAAAAATCAAGACCTTATATAATTCATTTTTTAATCATCCATGCTGCGACGAAGAATTTTTTTAACAGAATAGTAAAAAAAAAAAAAAAAAAAAAAGATCAAGTCTTTATATTATATATTTTATTTTTTTACCATCCATGGCGCGGAAAATTCCCTCGAAATCTGATCTTTGGTAAGGCAGCAAAAGGTTCAGCGCCGATTTTCTCTGCTCGGTTGTGACTGCCATTATCATCTTTCTCACCGCCTTTATCCTCTCATCCGAAGCAAAGAACTTCACCACCCCCAAAGATTATGAATTGTAATAACATTTTGGGTAATGCAAATTCATAATGTTTTTAAATTACCATATGTTCAGTCCTGCAAAGTCCTATCCCTTGAGCCCCGTTTTTTCTCGCGGTCAGCGCATCTTCAGGGGTGTCAGCATTAGCCATAACCTGCGACAAAAAAAAAAAAAAAAATCACAATTTTAGTTCTCGCCTCAAAGAATCATAAAAATAGTGTAGTTGCTACCTTCATACGCCTAATTTTATCGGCCCAAGACATAAATGTCTCTAAATCGTTGCTCATAGCCGGCGGAGAAAGTGGCTGTTTCCCCAAAATAACTTCGCCGGTGGAGCCGTTAAGCGAAATCCAATCCCCTTCCTTGATCACCAAGTCACCTATCGCCACAACCTGTAATTCAAAATCATCCACTAATTATTATTTTTAATATTTAAATAATTGAACTATAATTTTAACTGAGCGTAGTCATTAGGCTATTTCACGGTTTCTTTTTTTTTTATGTATACCTTGTTTGTGTCGTTTACTCGGATATCTGAACAACCAGAGACGCAACACTTGCCCCATCCACGGGCCACGACAGCCGCGTGAGATGTCATTCCCCCTCTTTCCGTCAGAATCCCCGCCGCCGCGTGCATTCCTCCAACATCATCCGGACTCGTCTCTCTTCTTACCTACAACTCGAAGGACGTAGTTGCAAAAAAAAACTTTCATACAAAGACGGGCTAGTTTGAAAATAGAAAAATCCTACGGACTAGGCCGCTTGAAAAAAGTTAGATTTGCAATCTAGCCAGCGTTTTAGATATGTTTAAAATCTAGCCACATTTGATGACGTGGCTTCATTACTCAGATAATATTCTACATGATTGTCTCCAGCATTTCCATACGTTAATATTGGTAAATGGATAAACAAAACGTTGGCTAGTTTCTTAAAATCAAGTTTTAAGAAATTCAATAGCTAAACAACTTAAAACATATTTACAAACTTGAATAACTAATTTGATTCTAATAAAGAAATCAATAGTTTTTGACAACTATTTTGCTCAGAAAATTAGTTTAAAGGACGAGAGATTATTTGCGCTAAAAGCAAATGAAAAAAGAGTCGCCATACCAATACAGCACTCTTTCCCTGGGCGTGCCAAGCTTCGGCGTCATCAGCGCAGAACACGACCTGTCCCACCGCCGCTCCTGGGGAAGCTGGCAAACCCTTCGCCACCACTTCGTCTTTATAAGCGCTCGGGTCTTCAAACTAAACGCCGACCAATCAACTCCAGACACAGAGGCGAATAATAATAATAATAATAATCAAATGTGTGGTTGCGGTGAGGGTTCAATTTGACACCTGTGGATGAAGGAGTTGGTCGAGATGTTGCGGCTCGACCATCTTTATCGCCGACCGTGTATCGACGACCCCTTCTCCGACCATCTCCACGGCTATTTTCACCGCCGCTTTACCCGTTCGCTTCCCCGACCGGCACTGCAACATCCACAACCTATTTTCTTGGACCGTAAACTCTATGTCCTGCAACATTGTCAATTAGTATTGAGATGGAACCACACGATACTTAATGCAGTATCTGTTACGAGTTGAGATTCGATCTCTAAACAATAGTTTTACCAATTTCTCACGGCGCTTAATCTCCCCTCTTTTGATCTTTCAAGAGAGACTATGCTTTTTCGGATTAGTTATTGGTTACTTTTCTCATTAACTTAAAATCTCTTGTACAGACCAAAGATTACAACCTGATGGTTCTGGCCCAAAATCATAACCCTGCTTACATAATTAAAATTGACTACATAACCCACCTAAACTATAGGAATTGTAAATTAGCCAACCTTTCGTAAATACGTTGTAAATAGCCAACTTGCATACGTGGCAACTTATTAACTACATTTTTTTACATGTTTGACTGGATTATATAAGTCTTTAATTAATCTGTTAATAAGTTAACTTTGCTATTTACAAGAAATTAACGAAAGGTGGGCTATATCTCAATTCACTATAAACGTGTGGCTATATAACTTAATAACCCTTAATTAATTAATCGAAATTCAGGATGATAAAAATGCATGATTCAAAAACTGGATTTCATAATTTAAAACTCTTATCCCATAATTTTCTCATTATTTTTCCTACATAACTAAATACGTCATAATCAAAGCTAACAACGATCAAACAAGCACCGGTCTAAAAGTAATAGTATATGACCTAAGATAAGTGAGCCGAAAGAGACATGGCGTTGATGAGGCATGTTAATGATCCATGATCAGGACGATAAGATCATGAGTTACTCGTCTCATTGTCAATTGATTTTTAGTCAGTGACAGACTCATCACAGCATTAATTAACTATGTGCGCTACGGAATTATTTCTCACCATCATGTCCTTGTAATGCCTCTCGAGAATCTCGCAGTTCTCGACGAGCTCATGATATGCCTCGGGCATGCAATTCTTCATGGCCTCCAAATCCTCGGGCGTCCTAATCCCGGCCACCACATCCTCGCCCTATCGACACCGCTCGAAAAAAAAAACCATTAAGAGTGTGGTATTTATTTGCATATATATATATACTATTGGATGGCGGTCAAACCTGAGCGTTGACCAGAAACTCGCCGTAGAGCTTCTTCTCGCCGGTGCTCGGGTTTCTGGTGAACAAGACACCGGTCCCGGAAGTGCTTCCCATGTTCCCGAAAACCATGGTCTGAATGTTCACCGCGGTCCCTTTGAGCCCGCTTATCTGGTTTATGCTCCGGTACTTAATTGCCCGCGGACTGTCCCACGATTCAAAGACCGCTCTCACCGAAAGCCGTAATTGCTCCTTCGGATCTGCAAAACAAAAAAAAAATGATGCTACTTGTTTTCATGTATTTTTTTTTTATAGTCTTTTTGAAATAGTGTACCCGAAGGGAATTCTTCGCCTTTGGTTTCGAGGTAGACGTGCTTGTATTGCTCGACGAGCTCTCTGAGATCCGAAGCGGTGAGATCGGAATCTTGTCTCGCTCCTCTCGAGCTCTTCAGACTCTCCAACCGCTCCTCGAATTTCGAGTGCGGAATTCCCATCACCTGATTAAGAAAGAAAGACCACGAAAAATGGCCATAAAATAAATTCGAGGGAAAATCAAAATTCCATACAAATCATAAAAAAATAAAAATAAAAAGACTTACAACATTTCCGAACATGTCGAGAAATCGGCGGTACGAGTCGTAAGCGAAGCGATCTCCGCTCTTTTGGGCGAGCCCGGCCACCACTTCGTCGTTGAGCCCGAGGTTGAGCACCGTGTCCATCATCCCCGGCATCGAGATCTTGACCAAAACAAACAAAAAAAGTCAACATATTGAGATGATCATGAGAGAGAAAAGAGAAGGAGAGAGAGAGAGAGATTTCTGACCGCGGCGCCGGATCGGACGGAGAGAAGAAGAGGGTTGGAAGGGTTTCCGAGAGCGGAGCCCATTTCGGCCTCGACGCTGACGAGCCCGTCGAGAATCTCGTCCCACAGGCCCGTCGGGAAATCTGGGCCGTCGATCTTCTGACGGTACTCCTCGCAAGCCTCCGTGGATACGGTGAGCCCTGGCGGGACCGAGAGTCCGATGCTCGCCATCTCAGCAAGGTTCGCTCCTTTCCCTCCAAGCTAGCATTCAGACACGTCAGGAGAGAGAGAGAGAGAGAGAGAGAGAGAGAGAGAGAGATCAAGAACAGAGCAAAAAAAGAAAAAAAAAGAAAAAAAAATTATATTATAATTTAATTTACCAAAGTCTTCATGCTTTTGTTGCCTTCACTCCTTCCTTTTCCAAAAGTGAACACTCTCTGCGCCAAAAAAAAAAAAAAAAAATTCACAAACATAAATTCTGAGCTTCTTTTTCTCTTAATTAATCTGTTGATCAATTTTGATTAATTAACCTTCTTGGCCGTAGTTGGTGCTGCAGAGACAGATGGCGAGAGAATCGCTTGTGCTCTCGAAAGAGGCTCTTCGAATTCGTTTGCGAAAATCGTCGCTCTCACACTCATACCAAGCTTTTTTCGGGACAATAAGACTCTGCTTTTGGTCTGATGATCAAAAGGTGCTCTTTGCCTTCGGTGACGCAATTCTCGGGGTGATCTTATCAGCATGGATTTCACAGCCGCCGAAGACATAATTCGCCGCCGATCTTACTTAATAAATTAAAAAGAAAACCAAATTAATAATAAAATAAAAAAAACTGAATGAAAAAAAGCTACAGATCTTAACCTTAGCTTGCGAAATGGGTTTAGTCCTCGAACTTTGGAGAGGAAGGGCGAGAAATGGCGGTTTGTGGTTCTTGTAACTTAGCAATTATTTTGCTATAAATATGTGTGTGTGTATATATATATATATATATATATGTATAAATATTGAGATGGGAAAATGGTTTGGTTTGATGATAATTGACGTGAGTGGACGAGATTACAGTTATGGCGCTAAGTCACGGCTCTAACTGAACTTTGAATGACGCGAAATAACCGAAATACCCTTAGTTAGTAATTTTTATCACGTTTAAGAGCGTGATTCAAGGAATGGGAAATTGACACGTGGCAATGTGGGTGTTTTAGGAATTGAACGTTGACGTCAAGGAAGTGATCATCATAATCGGACAACCAAAAAAAAAATTAGAGTTGCAATGTAATACAATAGGACAAAGGAAAGGCACGCATTTCTATAGCCTAGCCATATCTCAATTTATTAATTTTAATTATAAATAAAAAATTTATTCGCTATATTTTGATACTAGTAATTTTTATATATATATATAAAAAATGAAAATATTTTTAGTATATGATGATAAAAAAAAAAAATATATATATATATATATATATATATATATATATATCATTTATACATTTCAGATTAATCCAAAATAAAAGTAAGAGCTTCAATGAAAATTTGCGGTAGGGTCGCCATTACTTTGCTATAGATAGAACTTTAGAAAACAGTTTGACTACTCCTAAGAGATTTATACACCACGTGTCTTGTTTATTGACACAAAACAGAAATGTGATTGTACTCTCTCCTTTCTTATCTCTTAAGAACAAGTAAGTGAAGTAACAGCTTAAACATTGGAAGTCTTGTATTTCTTTTATTTTTAGCCACTACTTGAAGTTTTTTTATATATAAACATAGCGATAATTAGTGTGAACGAAGTCACGAATAACTAAAAGAATGTTCCATGACTACAATTACGGAACGACATGTCGTTTTGTACTGTTGAACGTGTGGTCCAAGTCAACGGTCTTCTTTTTCAACTGTAACAAGCCCTACCTACCCTACGGTATAACTGCATTGGGTTTTTATTTACTTAATTTAATTTAATTTTTTTTTATTTTTTTGCAAGTTGAGTCATTTTTTTTATTTTTATGCAAGATCGCTAGAACCTAGAGACTGATTGTGGAACAAACCGAAATCATACGACCTTATTTAATTCTTTTTTTTTTCGAGCATTGTCCTTGTCACGTGCTAGGAAATGTAACACTTTTAGTTTGATGTTCATGTCCGTATTGTGTATTTTTTTTATTTTTTTATTATTATTTGTGAAGAACAAATGTTACTTAATTATTATGATTGATATTATTTATATATCTATGTCATTAAATTTTCAAACAAATCTATATTTATTGACATGTCATTAAATCTTCGAACTAATGACACTTTTTTTTAATAAAGAATTCCGGCAACTGGTCATTAAATTTGAGGTTGTTTGAGCATTTAAAGACATGAGAGAGAGAGAGAGAGAGAGAGAGAGAGATGTATGTATTACATGGAAAAAAAAAGGAAGGTAAATTGTATAAAATTATGATCTCTTGAATTTACTAATATAATTATTCAAATTATAGTTAATAGTTTAATAGAAAAATAAAATCCAATTTATTAATATTAAGGTCTGATTCCCTTTAAGAGCTATATAAAAAATCTTTGACTTTAATTGTGTTGCTAAAGAAAAAAAAAATGTTAATATATTAATGTCCATTAAGTCTATTTCAACATCATTTGTATGGTGAGAGAAAATTCCAAAACATACCAAACCAAATCAGAGATTTCTGGCCATCCATAAGTAAGCCATTTTTTTTTAAGAAAATGGGCTCGGGACCTTCTATTAGAATATGGGTAAACCCAGAGATACAGCATTAGATTTTCTTGATCCAAGGAACAAGAAGAACCTCGATCGGAAGAGGTCAACCGCTAACGCTAACATCAACGCCAAATACAAGTAAAAGCCCATTTTGTGCACATAAAGCACAATGCGCTTTCAAATATCCCTGACTGGATGGTGGATAAATTCAACCAAACGTGGTCCATTGACCAGGAAGAAGACAAATCTTCAGACTGCATAGACAAAAGTCTAACAGAGATCCCCGAGCGGGAAGTTGGACGATGGCTAACCCAACTCCAGACCAAAAATTAATACAACCTAACACAAGGTATGAACCAAAACTAAAACCCGAAGTCAAATACAAACAGCGGCAAGACCTAAAAACCAAAGCTGGAACAATCTGCAAACCAAAACCAACACCCAGAGCCGAAGAGCGCACCTCCGAAAGACCAGCCTCAACACCACGACGAGACAGCCCCAGCCGGAAGCCCGAAACAAGCGGCGGGGCGGAGCTTCCGTCGCCGGAGAACGACGAACGGCCACCCAAAACCCACATCCCGGGAAGAGCAGCGGAGGGGGGCTGCGAAACAGCGAGGAGCAGGCCCAAGCGATGAAGAAAGGCGGAGATGCGCACCACGGAGAGGCTGCCGGACGTCATTGGCTAGATCTGAAGGATTGACCAGATCTGGGAAAATTCAAAAAAGAGAAAAGAAACAAAAGCTTGCAATAAAAGAGAGCTCGAAGGGCTGCCCCCAAGTCGGATCTTGCCGCAGCAACGGCGTCCGGGCCCCGGAGGGGACGGCGGCGGCTCAAACTAGCCCGAAAGATTTCTGTTTGGGTCTCTGAGAGAGAGGGTTCTGAGAGAGAGAGAGAGAGAGAGAGAGCGCAATTAAGTAAGCCATTATATTGAAAGTGAAAGAATTGAAAAATGAGAATGATACAAAAGAAAGACATTTTTAGTTTCATTTCCTTTCTTTCAAATAGAAAGGAATACCGAATATATTTTCATTGAAAGAAAAATGGCCTAAACATATATTAATGAAAAAAAAAATACAAGATACAGAGCCATTTCAAGATTCTATTTTTCATAGTATAGTATTTAGACAAGTTCACATCAGAGTCAACAAAACTGATTCTTTATATATTATATATATATATATATATATATATATATCTATATATATATATATATATATATATCTATATATATATATATATATATATATTCTTACGTATAGCCTCAATACATAAATCAAACACTCATCAAAGCAAAAAGCTCATAGAGAAGAAAAAAAAAAAAACACAACTTTTGCAGCACAAGACATTTTAAGGATTCAAAAACTTAAAACAGTCTCAAGTAAGTAATTAAGTAAAAAAAAAAACCAAATGTATCATAATAATAACAATGATATAATGGTGATGACAATTATTATCATTTTCTTTTTTCTTATTCTAAAAACCACTCAACTCAATTTTCTTTCATGTAAAAAAAAAAAAAAAAAAAAAAAAAAACCCCTCGGAATCAAGAAGAGCGAGCATAGCGCACCGGAATCCGGCGGAGTATGGTGGTCCGGCAAGAAGGGCAGTCCTTCATTCCCTGCTTCTCGTGAAGGTCATTGCAATTCGTGCAGACCACTTGGTGAGCGCACGGCAAGAAAACCACCGACATCTCGTCCGACAGACACATCACACACTCTCTCTCCCTCCTCACTCCTCCTCCGCCGCCGGAGTTCGCCGGAGTTGGGCGGCGGCGGCGGTTGCGAGGAGGCTTCTCCGGCGAGGGGTTTCCTCCGTCGATGCCGCGTCTGAGGGCGGCGATCTTGGGGGAGTCGGTCTTCAGCCTCAGCTGCGAGATCTCCTTCTCGAGCCTCTCGATGTCGTCCTTGTACCTTCCGAGGCTCTTCTCGGACTTCGCTTTCAAGCTCTCCTCTTTCGACTTCGTCGAGGCCTCGATCTCCTCTCGCTCTCTCCTCGTCGAGTCCAATTGCGAGACCGCCTCTTCCTTCGCCTTCTCCTCCTGCTGCCACCTCGCCTGCGATATTTTTTCTTTTTTTAATGAAAAAAAACCTCAAACAACATAAATCACAAGGGATTGAAATAATTTACCCCAATTCGCAAAGAAAAAAATGGCTTTTCGGTGGATATCAGCGGGCACAAACAAATATTTATATTTTTTTTTTCCGTTGCTTGTTTCTTCCGAAAATCCGAATGATGTTCCGGTAATTTTCAGTTTTTTAATTTATTTTTTGTAATTCACACGGAAAACCGAAAATAAATTCAGAAACTTTGGCGGGAAACGAAAAACCAGTGTATTAAAACTTCCATATGAATTCTCATTGGCAACCAGCATTTTTACCTTTGATGTATACATATATATATATAATATTATACTAGGAAAGAACGAATGGATCTTGTAGGATTCCCAATAAATTCTTCGATTTCTTCCAGAAACAGATGAATATTCATCTGCTCTGGTTCTCCCGAAAAAGTCGAAACAATACGACCGAGTATTATTGATAGCGTAAAGCATAGGGTATATCATGTCACGGATCAAAACTGAGGGTATTTAACCATATATTCCCTATATAGATATATATATATATATCAAATATTAAAAACACAGCTGAGTGACGGCACGGTCTCCCTTAACTGCTACATATCATCGAATGATTATATACGTATATATACATATATATACCTCGGAGTGTTCTTGGGCGAGGAGGGCTTGGTGAAGGTCGGCGAGGAGGGGAGCGAGGGAGCGCTTCTCGGAGGCGAGTTCGTCTTGGAGGGACGACTTGTGGTTGTCCCAGGCGTGCGCATCGACGACGGCCCTCCTCTCGCGGCCCGCCACCTGGCGGCACGCGGCGGCGCACTCGTCGGCGCGGCCCCTGGCGGCCTCCATCTCGCGCCGCAGGGCCCCGTTCTCGGCCTCGAGGCGGCGCACGGCCGCGCCCGCCCTCTCCACCTGCCCCACCGCCCTCCGCAGGGCCCCCTCCATCTCCGCGAGCTTCTTCACCGTCCCTTCCTCGAGCGCCGCCCTCTCCCTCCCCGCCCGCTCCGCCTCCTCCCTCTCCCTCCGCAGCGCCCGCAGCTCGTCCCGCTCCCGCCCCAGCCGCCGCGCCGCCTGCATCACCTTCCGCTCCGCCCACTCCGTCCACCCCCGCGCCTGCCCCCTCAGCTCCCCCACCCGCGGCCCCAGCCTCGCGATCGCCTCGTCCCGCCCCGACGCCGACACCGACAGCGACAGCTCCGTCTCCGCCTCCGCCTCCTCCGCGACGGGGACGGGTTTTTCTTCTCTGTCGCTGTTCCTCTTCGCCGAGTCGGCCATGGCTTTCAGCCTCTTGTCCATGAGGAGGCTGCTCAGCTTCGAGCCTTTCGAGCCGTGGTGGGTCCGGTGGGGCTTGTCGAGGTGGAGCGACTTCTGGCGGAGGGCGTGGTCTCGCTTCGAGTGAACGCCGCCGACGACGCTCCTCTTCCCGTTTCCGATCCCGACCCTCTCTCTCTCCTCGTCCGAGGGTCTCTTCGGGAGATCTTCGGAGGGTTTGGCTTCTTCGCCGAGGGCGCAGGCGTGGGAGACGCTCATGTCGCAGACGAGCAAGCACCACATCGCGTCGCCAACGCTGAAGAACGGTCTGATCTCTCTCAGCACGCAGACCATCTCGGCCAGGACGTACCGCTCCAGCTGCTGGAGATTCTCGAACCGGTGGTCGCGGTCTTGCTTGCTCCTCCCGAGGAAGGCGAGCGTGTTTTCGACCACATTCGAGACCGCGTCTTTGCTTCCGTAGCAGACCCCGGGCCTCAGGACCGCCCTCGTCGCGGCCTCCTCCGAGTAACCCGAAGACGCGATCTTTTTTATCGCGCTCTTGAAGACGGCGTCCAAGTTGCTCAGGACGAGCTCTTCGAGCTGAGACTCCGTCGGGTCGTTCCAGTCCGCGTCTCTCGGCTCGTT
This sequence comes from Urtica dioica subsp. dioica, assembly GCF_054948205.1. NCBI lineage: Eukaryota > Viridiplantae > Streptophyta > Magnoliopsida > Rosales > Urticaceae > Urtica > Urtica dioica. Next base: position 3,100,660 of record NC_142761.1, read on the forward strand.
CGATCCCGATCCCGAGCCCGAACTCGGCTCGGGTTCCGTTGCGGTCGGGCTCGACAGACCGAGGACGAGCTTCAAGCCGTCGGAGTGGTCCGCGCCGACGGTGCCGCCGCTGCACATTTCGCACGAGGACGACGAAGAAGACGCGGCCTCGAATCTGTCGGCGGAGAATTCGTAATCGCTCTGAGGCAAAGGCGGGCTCTTTCCCGGGTCGCCGCCGCCGGAAGAAGAAGGCGGGTCTGACCGGAATTTCCTCTTGTTCCTCAGCGAGGAAGATAGCCAGCTATTAGCAGCCTCTGCGACTGCCATTGATGCCATTTCTATCAGCTGCAAGAAAAAAAATAATATCACAATCCATTTTCAATAAACTAGTCCCTAATTACAATGCTCAAACAGAAAAGGAATGATCTTTATCGGTTATGTATTGATATCTAATCCGCAGTTTAACGAAAATGTATCGCCGGACCGAATTCGAATCAAAATCATTGTTAATCTAATTAATAATAATAATGATATAAAGACAGTCATGAAGAAGAAGAAATGAAAATTAAGCTGTGGCGAAATACCCAGTTGGCAAACGAGTTTGAATTCTTGATATTCCTCTCGGGGTTTCGATTGGAATCTGAAATCAAAAGGAACCCAATAGATCATCAAACAAACACCGAAAGAACAACTGAAAGATAAAATTAATAAAATGATAATCTGATTTATTTTTATTATTGTGTGGGTGTGTCGATTTACGCCGGTATATAGATCTCCGAGAGCAGATACGAGAGTTTTGAGATGTTTAGAATCGGAAAAGAGACGATCGAGACGAACCAGATTAAAGCTGTTTTGTTCGAGCAATCGAAGAGACGGCCAGTCTGAGTCTCAGAACATCGGAGAATCAGACAGAGTTTATATAGCTCTTTTTCTTTTCTTTTTTCTGCTTTTTTAGTTTTTTTTTTCTATATATTTTTTTTCTATATATATGTGGATTTTGGATAGTTTTTCCTTGTATTAATTTTATTTTCTTGCATTAAATGAGACCAAGTAACCATGGTTAGCTTAACACGTACCAACCCTGGGTTAAAATTTATTTTTGGGATTTTTTTTTCTAATATGGAAACCTACGTAGTGAAAATTTTATCTCTAATATGAGAAAAATGGAATGTTATAAATTTGCCTCATGAATTTGCTATTTCTTTCCTTAAAACTAATTAGGTGATTGGTAGGATATTGGTATTAATGATGCATAAGTATTCATGAAAAAAAGCCGATATAACTATAGCATGTAACTCGTATCTAGATACGTATCTATATATGCGAAGATCGATCATTTTAACAAAATTCGAAACATTATAATGATACCAAACTCACGAAGAATGAAGATAATCATTCAAAACTATTTTATTATTAATTACGTTATTTGTGTTGTATAGTTTTCCGACACAATTTTTCTATTAATCTTTGTTTTTCTATTTGTACATTGTAAATTCCGAGTGATTACAAACATATGTGTTAGTTTTGATTTTTTTGGCGATTTTATTAAATCGATGCAAAACTTTACACTATGAGACTTTTTTTGTGAATCAATAAGAAATATATTAGTTCGTTGTGCTCAGAAATTATTGGACTCCGGGAAGATATATTCGATACATGTAATGTAGTCAAAGTCTCTCTTAATGAAGCTCAAACGTTTGAAGAGGTAGTCAATTTTAAGAACCATGATCAAATAAGTATGTGTCATTTCAATATTTTTATTATTGTACGTGTTATTGCTTTATGTTGGGATCGAAACATGCGGAATTATATTTGGTATTTTAATGATCAATAAGTATAAGAATCTGAAACTTTAGTTATTTTCCTAAACAACGAGGAATTCGCTATTTCTTTTCTTAAAAACAGACGGATTAGGTAATTTGTAGAACATTGTACTTAATAGCGCATACGTACTTATGAAAAACCAAGTATAACCATATGCATAATATGTAACTCGTATCCGGATACGTATTATATATGCAAAGGTCCGTCTTTTTAAAATATCAAAACATTATAATGATACTAAATTTAGGAAGAATGATGATAGCCATTAAAGACTATTCAATTACTACGCTATTTGTAGATGTATAGTTTTCATATATGGTTTTTATATTCTTCTTGTGTTATTCTATTTGTACATTTTAGACTCTGATTGATTGCAAAAATGTGTGTTGGTTCTAGTTTTTGTTGCAGTTTTATTTATCGCGGCAAAACTTTAGATTATGAGACTTTTTTTTTATGAATCAAGAATAACTATATTAGTTTGTCATGTTCGAAAGTTATTAAAATGTGAAGAAAGATACGAGGGTTTATATGAATTTATCATGTAATATAGTCAAAGCTTCTATCGGGAGCTCAAACGAAGATGTAATTAATTTTTAAGAACCACAATCAAATAGCTTTAGTGTTATATCATTATTATTATTGTTTGTATTAGATGTATGTTTGAATCGAAACAAACGGAGCTATTATATAATTATCTTAATAATATTAAAATTTTAGTTATTTTTCTAATCAATTTGTTTATGGTGGTTAAGTTTTGTAACGATCAATTTTCTTTTATTTCTCATGTTATAATTAATTGACCGAGGTATATATATATATATATATATATATATATATATATATATATATATATATATATATTCCTTATTTTATGTGCAAATAATTTTTTCTTGTTCATTTGGCGGATTTTTTTCTTATAGGTTTGGCTTTCTTTAATCAATGACATCATATAGGAATCATGGTTATCATACCAACATTGGGTTAGAAGTATTTTTGGATTTTTATCTTATAGTTGTGTATCTAAATGATCAATTATTTTAAGAATTTGAAACTTTAATTATTTTCCTAATTAACAAGGAATTTATCATTTATTATTTCCTTAGAATGGAATAGGTGATTGGTAGAATATTATTAGTTAATAATGTGTAAGTATTAATGAAAAAGCCCGTATAACCATAGCATGTAACTCGTTTCTATATACGTGAAGATCGGTCTTTATAAAAGATTGAGACATTATAATGATACCGAATTCAGGAAGAATGATGATATCCATTCAAGACTATTTGATTATTACGTTATATGTGGTTTTATAGTTTCATATAGGATTTTTCGATTCTTCTTTGTTCTTCTATATGTACATTGTAAATTTAGAGTGATTACGTACAAATATGTGTGTGTATCGATTTTTGTTGCGAGTTATTAAAGGATCACTGCGAAACTTTAGAATATGAGGCTTTTATTGTGAATCAAGCAGAACTATATTCATTTGTTTTGTTCGAAAGTTATTGGATTCTGAGGAAATATCTGACGGTGTATTTGTTCCATGTAATATAGTCAAAATCCTCTCTTTGTGGGAGCTCAACCGAAGAGGTAATCAATTTTAGAAACCACGATTAAATAGGTTTCTATCATTTCATTATTATTAATGTTATTGCTTTATGTTTGAATCGAAACATGCGGAGTTATATTATAGTCATCTTAATGATCTTTAAACTTTAGCTATTTTTAATAAATTATTTTATGGTAGTTAAGTTGTTTAATGATAAATTTTCTTTAATTGCTCATATGTAATTAATTGACTTATGTCTATATGTATATTCTATTTTGTTACGTGCAAATGAATTTTCTTATTCACTTAGTGGGTTTTTTCTTTTGTTTATTTGACTTTCTTGAATTAATGATATCAAGTTGTAATCATAGTTAGCATAGGTTGACAAAATTTTGGATTTTGTTTTCTAATATGAAAATCTATTCGGTCGAAATTTGTAACTATAATATGAGAAATCTGGAATGACATAAACTTTTGCTTTATCAACAAATAATGTGCTATCCGATAATCTATTTAGTATATTGTTTATGAGGATTTAATTAGCTTAGATTGAAAAAGAAGATATAATCATATCATGTAATTCATGTCAAATACACGAAGATCAATAATTGTTTACAAAATCAAGTGATACCAAGTTCGGGAGGAATGATTGTGAAAATTTGGTGTCAACTCTTTTTAAGCTGAAAAAGACGATATAACCATGACACATTGCTTTAAATTGGCATTAAATCAAATACATATATGTCAATGAATAAGTTTAATTTATATAATGATATCTACTTTATTATGCATGTATCCATGGTGTGTCCGCGAAAAAACTAGGATATGCGACATGAAATTTCTAACAAATACATTGGATTTGAGTCCTTATAATGTAGTCAAAAACCCCAATTAGGTGATTTTAGCTTTTCACGTTGAGTTTTCACTTGACAACATCATTGCTAAAAAATATGTACGAATTTCGGGTTATTTTATAATATCTGATCAATACACAAATGAGTTTCATCAAGTAAAATCATTGAGATTTCACTTGCTTGCGGTTTTTAGTCGTATCTAGTTGGTAACTCTACACCACATCTAAAATGATGTTGTGGATTCAAGCTCACAAGCACGTAAGATGCCTCAATAAATGTTAGTGTATGAGAGATATATACCAAAGCCGATCATTATGTTGTATCTTCTCATATTTAAAGGCAAGATCCGAACCCAATTTTCATTGTTGCAATTATTGTAAAATGTCAAAACCAAAATAAAAGTCTAGACTTGATCCGAAAAATTCGATCTTGGACTCATATTTCCACAAAGGATCATTTACTCGACAAAATATTATGTATAGTCCAAATTCATATTGTTTGACCAAATACAAGATTCAACAACCTTAGAAAACACTTCTAAATACCAAGACCTTTTATTTTTATTTTTCAAGTTGAATGGTGAGGTTGGGTTATAAAGTTGATCGAGACGCTATTGACGCAATGTCGCTCATCGGTTAGGGTCTTGAACCCTTCCCCTTTGAATACATGTCCCAAGTGGCCTCCACACGCCGCGCATGTTATCTCCGTCCTTCTCCCATCTGGATCGGGCTGGCAACAAACACAACAACATGTGTACATGTATGTGTATACAAACATCTTATCAAGAGAGTATTATCTTGATAATACTGAAATAAACCAAAAATTACATAAAAGTCCCACTTTGCAAAAATATTTTATATTAGTCACTGTTAAGTTATCTGGTTTGTCCTATGTGTATATAGAGGTACAATTTATAGTAAACTAATAATTTATGCACAAAATAAATTATTGTTTTGATATTTTTTGTTTATGATGTTAACCAAAATTATTCTAGGAAATTTAAAAAATAAAGTATGTTTTATATACATTTCATTACCAAAAAAAAAAAAAAAAAAAAAAAAACTTTATAATGTTAACCATGTTAGCTTTTACAAAAATAGTTTTGGTTATAAATTAATATTTAACCTATATTTTAAGTTGAATGTAGACATGAAGTCAAGATTAACTTAACCAATCCCTTTTGCTTGATAAAAAAAAATTGATTTTTTTCTTAAATAATTGACATAGTTTAAATCTGTAATTTTAAATATATTTTCGCGATTCATTTCAGGAAAACAGAACGATTTAAAGAAAAAAAAACTGCTTGAAAATGTTCATCTCTGGATAAAGGTTAGGATAAATAAATCTCAGCTAAAGGGTTAACCATTTTTACTTGGCACTTGTGTACGTGTATACTGTATATATGCATGGGGTGTGTATATACAAGCATCAGCGGAGCTAGAAATTTCAATGAGAGGGGCTTATTTGAAAAAAAAAATTCAGAAAGGCAAATTTAGAAAAATTATATAAATTTGGGCTAAAATTATAAAAATTGAAATTTTCAAAAGTTGAGAAGGGCATTAGACTAAATTGTATCACCGTTAGACGTTAAAAGTGGATGAGATGACACGTGTAAGCAAGCATCATATCATTTTGATAAAATTAATAATAAATAATTTGTGTTAATTATATTTACATTTATAAAAAAAAATAGTTTAAATGTTCTCTCTCTCATCGATCTGCAAGACTAAAAAAAAAATAAAAATAAAACCCTAGCTAAATAATAGAGGTATAATAACAGGAAATGTAATTATTTCTTTAGCCATAGAAATCCTTGAATAACCTATTCACAAGCAATTTCACAAAAACCACATACTAATTCCACCCTAAACCACCAAAACATAATTGAATCGTTACAGTGCAACAAAAGGTTAGTCTAACTTCACAACCCGACATTTGAACTTCACTCTAAAATTATGCTTGCGTTACAAAATAACGACGAACAAACGAAAAAATAGCCAGCGAGCGACGAAACGAATACGGACAGAGAAAGAGATTTTATTATTAATTTATATATATATATATATGTATGTATATATATTTAAACCTGATAAAAACAAATTATTTATTATTAATTTTATCAAAATGATCAGATGCTTACACGGGTCGTCCCATCCACTTTTAACATCTTAGGAAGTAACGGTGATACAATTTAGCAACATTAAGTATGTTTCTCACAACTTTTAAAGATTGATTATTAAATTGAGATATTCACACATCGATCTTATAAATATACGTGGAGAGAGAGAGAGAGAGAGAGAGAGAGAGAGAGAGAGAGAGAGAGAGAGAGAGAGACTCACGGAGCGATTGATGGCTCCGGGGAGACCTTCGAAGAAGGCGGGCCAACCACAACCCGAGTTGAATTTGGTGGCCGACTTGTAGAGCTGCGTGTCGCACCCAGCGCAGTTGTACATCCCTTCTTCGTACAGCTTGTCATATTTCCCCGTGCCTCTCTCTCTATTGTTATAATATGACACGAACAAGATCACTCTAAATTTGGACATTCAGTCGAAATCGGAATTCCGTTCCAAACATGGCCGAAATTTCCAATTTGAATAGTGCTAGAATTCCGGAAAAAACTATAACCACTAGTAGAAAAAAGGGTTTTCATGGCGCCCTTTTATTGGCGTTGCTGATAATAAGCGCCATTAAAATCATAAATTGCACTTTCGGTTTTTTTTTACAACTACAAACGAATAAGAAAGTGTCACGTCACTTATGCAGGAGTAAGCAGAAAATATTATTTATGGCGGTAAAAATATAAACGTCATTAAATAAAAATAATTCCGACACTAGTCACCTAAAAAAAATTGAAACCTAAAATATAGCTTAAAGCTGGATATTTCCAATTTGTATAGTGCTGAAATTCTGGCTAAACTAGAACATTCCGTTTCGGTTAATTCTGACACTAGTCACCTAAAAAGAACTGAAACCTAAAATATAAACCTAATTTTCAGAGAGAAAATAAATAAATTTCGATGAATTATGTTTCCATCACCTTGTAAAGTTGGAGATCGGATGTTATTGACATCTTATTAATGACTAATCGTTAATCACTCACTCTGTTCCTTTCTGACGAAGGATCCGGAACTGCTCGGGAGAGAGAATCGCTCGCCACTCTTCTTCTGTTTTCTCGGCCATGGCTGCTTGATCTCCGGTCTTCAAACTATACAGCCCGGTTGTGGTATTAGTGAAAGCTTGATCGATCCGCTTTTCTAGGAATTTGATATGTAATAACTATTTATCCTTCGGGAATAAAAATGAACCTGGACGATATTGGCTTCACTATTATTTAACTAAAATGTACCAGTTAGATTTATGGGTGTATGTTCAAGGTATGATCACTTTTTAATTATTTTTTTTTTTTTTTTTATATTAGCATATTACATGGTGAAAGGAAATTAAAAAACACGGAACGATAAATTTTAAATTTTAATTTATTTTATTTATAGCAGAACACGCGCCGGTGTGTGCTGTTTTATGAATTTTTTTTTTTTACTAGATTTTCGTTTTGTATTTTTTATCATTATTCTTTCGGACATCTAAAAAAATTAATTTTTTTGAAGCTTGGCATGTGTATTTTACAGTTTATTTACATATTTGAATGATTATTTTTTTGGGCGGGCTAAATAACTAACCAAAATACTCTACATTTTTTAAAATTTTAGCCCAATTATAACTTTAATTAAAAAAAGCCTATAGGGGCAAATAATATTTCTAAATTCCAATTATACCCCATAGTCCAAACTACCCAAACCCAATTTTCAAGCCCTAGACTGTCGATTTCTAAACAAACAGACTGTAGGCCGATGAACCTCGAAACCCTGACCGCCACACTCACCTCTAACGAAACCCTGACCACCACTCTTGCCTTAGACGAAACCCCAATCGCTATTGTCGCCTCCGACGAAACCTAGAGTTCCTCTTCCTGTTGATCTGGAAGAATCCCAATCTTCGATGACGAAGAAAATGGTAAGTTAATCAGATTAACTCTTCGATTAACTTACCATAGGTCGAGATAATTTGCTTGATATATATATATATATATATATATATATATATATATATATATATATATATATATATATATATATAGAGTTGATCAGGTTAACTAGAAATTTAGTTTCTTTTTCCAAAATATAAAGCAGCGAGCCAAGATAGGAGTATAAACAACATGAGTGGCAAACCTACTATGCTAACTCCAACAAAAGCTAGAGCGAAATTGAAGAACAAACCAGCTCTGATAGACTTAATCAAAATTGCATAATTGAAGAAAAATTAGCAAAATTGAAGAACGACGAAGCTCTAGTAAATTGAAACGCGAAAAAGGTTGGTTACAAAAATAGTTAGAAAAGGGCAAAATGGGAACATACTATATTTATGAACTATTTCCCTAAATATAATGATAGTTTTGCTAATATTTTAACTTCCCCTTTATCACATGGGCTAGTCACTAGCAAATCTCTTATTGTTAATTGACTACTATAAAAAATCAAAAATACATTTTTTTAGGAACTTAAGGGCCTGTTTGTTTCTTAACTTGAAAACTGTTTTTGACTTTTCTAACTTGAACAGTTTTATGAAAAAACTGAATTCACAGTTTGTTTGATAATTCTCATAATACAACTCAAAAAGTTTTCAAACTGTTTTCTGTTTTAATGAAGAAAATCAGAAAACAGTTTTTAAGTTGTTTGGTAGTTAACTCAAAAAGTTTTTGTTTTCTATTTTCTAATTTGTGTAGTTGTATTGAAAAATTATTTTGCAGTTGTTTTCAAAAAGTTGTTTGGTACAGTTTTCATTTTTGTTTTTGAGAAGTGTTTTCCAATTTTTTCACTCTAACTTTTTAAACTTTTTTTTTCTTTTTTTTTAATATCTCATATTGACATCTATTTCTCTCCTATCAACATCATTTCATTTTCCTCACTTTTGATTATCCAATTTATTTTCATTCCCAGGAAAACTTAAGTTTTACAATTATGGTAAACTTTAAACAATCGGAACTCCATTATACAAATTGTTAATTCGTCGTGATCCTCTCGTCGAGCACATAAGTTTTCACTATTTTTAGTCAAAATTAGGTATCAAAATTTGATATTTGTTGTATTGACTACAAAGACAAACAGTGTTTTTCGATGAACTTGTGAACAATCATTATAACTAAAGGTACGACCATTATATTCACATCAAAGACTTTCAATTAATATATATCTCGACGTCTAATTCTGATGTGAATTATTACACTACAATTACAAAAAACTGAATAAAAAAAACTGAAATCTTTACCAAACAGTTATTTGAAAACAACTGCAAAAAAAAAATTTAGACTACAACTATATGAAAACAAAAACAGAAAACAAAAACAGTTTGAGTGAACAACCAAACAGGCCTAAGATTCTTGAGAATCCATATGAACACGAGTCAGGTCAAACTCTTCCTTTTCAGCCACGAGACGTCGAATTAGGGCATGGAGCCTTGCAGTCGATGAAGACTTATGTTCAAAGTCTTTCTCGTGCCGTGAACAATACCCATCACCGTTGGTAAAATATATCCATCAGATCTTTCGATTGTCAAATATCATAATGATAAGAACCGAGTCAACCAACTCGCCTTGTAACGACCCGATTTTTTTTTTAAGTTGTTATCCAATCATAAAAGCTTGAAATTTCATTTCATATTTGTCAATATTTTTTTTTTTTAACTAGAACTGAAACAATTATTTATTCTCAACTAAATACTTTAACTCTAGAGTATAATAATATAAATAAATACAAAAATTATTTCTTCATAACTAAGATAATTATTTTGTCTTCGAGAGGTTATAAATATAAAAAAAAACATGCTTAACACATTTATAAATAATAACATGGCAGCGGAAAACGTTTTATTTAGTGTAGCGGTATCAATCTCCACCCTTTACTCTTGTCGCCACCATGATCCCAACTCAAAGTCATTTACCTTGCACATGTCCTACAATGCGAACGAAGAAAAACATATACAAACATGTGAGCTAAAGCTCAGTGAAATTCATGTAAAACTCACAAAACATTTTTTCTACATAATAATAAATGAACATTATAAAGGTTTTCTTTCCCATTATTCTTATTCAGGTACCTTTAAGTCTTATTATCAACGTGATACATATCTTGTTACTTGATTCATGATTTCGGGGACCCCTAGTGATCGTATCGTATCTTACGTACTGAGCCTTATGGAAACAATGCGGTCAAACATTGATTCCGCCCTCCCTGAACATGTACGACTCACCTTATCGAGACATAAACGTCTACGAGGTGGGTCGCAAGAACCTACTCTGGCGTAGGTCGATACGTCACCTACTTAATGTTCTCACTTGCATACTTATTAAATCATTTGCATGGTAAAGTTCATGAAATAAAATAAGTCTAAAGCATACTTGAAAATTCTTGGATAAAGATACTTTTCTACATATTAAACATAGTTCACAAATATAGTAAGATAAACTTGGAAACATAATCATGTAATCTAACATGCATATAGTAATAAAATCATACACATGCATATAGTGATATTATTTTGAACTAATTCGCATTGTAGTGAGATGAACTCACCTATCTATTTCAAGATACTTAGCACTCGAGCTAGGAATCCGACTCTTTCTCGAACCTATAGGAAATCAACTTATGAGATTCTATAATCTATTCTTACAAAACCAAGCTTAAGGGATAAAAGACCTATAAGAATATTAAAGCTCAAAGAACGACCTAAGGCTCGGGAAAACATGATGCATATCGAAAATATAATTTGAAAGTTTGTAAAAACGTTGCTGGAAAAATTACTTTCAGAATGACCTATAGTTACACTTTTGTTAATTACAGATAGCTCGTGACTCGGAATTCGGTGATTCTTTTTGCAAAACAACAAAACATATGTACCTTTAAAATGATATATTAAACTTAATTTTATAATCTGTAAAACGTTCCCAGAATTATTTTGAAGTTCATTGAACAAATCTGTCCGGATGAGAAAACAGTTTCGACACACAACCTTGAAAGTACTCGTTAGAACTCTTAAAAACTTCTTTTTCTGAAATTTCTTTTTGAAACATTTAAAAGACATAATAGATATATTTAAAAAATATTTTTAAATTAAAACTATTACAACAACCTGTTTAAAAATATACTCCATAGCATGACATCACTTCTCGGGTCCTAAGGATATCTCCCGAGCAGTGTGCATTTAGAGGATTTATATGAACAAAAAAAAACACATAAAATACTTATAAAAAATATTATAAAAGAAGGCATATATAGCTTCGTTTTGGTATACTCCATTAACAATTTGAGTATTTAGAAGTGATAAAAACTAATTACCAAAGTTACATAAAACAAAAGGCAGATTTGAAGAAAAAAAAACATTTCATGCATGCAATCTAAGGTTCTAGTTTCTAGAGTTGGATAGGAACATGGAAATAAAACTAGAACAAGAACATACTAAGGAATTATAATCATAAAGAATTAAGATGGAAAAATTGCTAACCTCTTGGACTTGAAGAAAGGGCAAGAATTATTCTTCACCTTGATCTCTAGAAGGAATTCTAATGAGCTCTATATTTTTCTGAATTGTTTCTCTCCACTCTAACTCACTCTCTTCTCTAAAGACTTTAGAAATTTTGTGATGAAGCTAGATGGCTTGGAGAAACCGTGCAAGTCTACCTCTCTCACTCTTCTATTTTTTATATTTTATTTCCTTATTGAAACACACTCAAAACCTTACACATCCATACACTAAAAGGATGTTCCATTCTAGGACTATGCATGGTAGTGCATGTGATAAAGTTGCTCTTATCAAGTCATTGGAGATGACAAAACTATGACACACCCAAAAAGCTATCGTACACAAAACAACTTTCAAGACAACGATTTTTATCTTACTAGAACAACCTTACATGGATAGACCAAGAGAAAACAAGTCAAAGTTTGACTTTTCATGCCACAAGGTTATTTGAAAAGTGTCTCATTGCTAGAAGTTGTAAATGTGTCACAATATAAAATGTGTCACATTCTTGATTAAAATAAAAAATAAATAATCTAAAAGCAATTAAATGGAATTGATTCATGAAATATGAAATTAAATATCTCATGACATGAGGTGTTATAAAAAAATTAAATGTTGACTTTTTGATCTTGAGTCAACTTTCTTAAAATAGAAAGTTTGACTTGAAACGAGATCTTTCTAAATTAGAAACAATTTCCGAGAGTGTCTAAAATGATTTTTGAGCATGATGTTCCTCAAAATTTCTCATTGATATTGGAATATTTCAAATACAACATATGAATAAAGCTGGAAACGTAATAAGGAAAATTAGAAATGTCACACGCCCTTATCAGCTTGGAAACCCACAACAATAAGTGATGAGTTGGGCCGACCATTATTGTGATTTTTCCACCACACAAGTGTAGGCAGTGTTTCAAGGAGTATAAAATTATAATTAAGACTATCAAACCCAAAAGGACTAAAATTATTTCTGAAAACGACCCAAGCAAGTTTCTTGAAAGAGTCCAAAGTAATTGAGAAGATAATGTTGTACAAAAGTAATTAAAGTAAATAAACACTAAAAAATCAACAATTAAATAAGATCGAGGTTTAAAGACGAGAGAAAGTAAGACCATGATTTCACTGAGATCGATATTATCTAAATTTTCAAATACAAAAAAAAAATGTATAGGATGCTAATTTCATTCACTTAATTACATTCGATAAAGTCTCCCAAATTGCTAACGAATCCATCTAATTGTCAAATTATTATCTCACTGTCACAAATTTTATTATAATAATCACAAGCATTACGAGCTTGAAGTTAAACGAATACACAAACGTCTAGGATATTTCTAACTCTATATCGATTTATGTCAATTCAAATATGTGCACAATTATTCATTATCTTCCGATCATCAAACAATCGTAAAATTATTTTAATGGTGATCAAACTTTAGAAAAATCATAATACAAAGTTCAAACCAAGCATCCTAAAATTGAAACAAACAAGAAATAAATGCATGAATTAAAAGTTTGAAATTAATGCTTAAACAAGAAATATCAACTATCAAAAGTTGATTGGATGGTGAAAAAAAGAAGATCAAAATGCGTATTTTCAACAGCTTTAGTGGACTTGGGTGTGGCGTGCTCCCGTAATACATTTAAAAGTTACATAGTTTATATTTACAAATAATTATAACTTGTTTATTAATTATGAACTTATTGAATTTATATAATACCTAGCTGTAATGCCAATTTTTTTTTGTCAAGTTTAAATTGATTTTTGACCCCCTCCTCTTTCAAAATCCGGATCTGCCCCTGTCTCTAAGTACATAAAAATCTCACTAAAACATGAACTATTAAGATCGCATTTGATCACGGAGACCTTAACAAAATTATATAGTTCGACGAAGAATCAAAGTCCAGAATTATGCCACTTATCCTTGATTGATTGCATTCGACTATTGACTTCCATTTTCATTCCACACGACCTACTTCATTATTCATCATACATTTATAAGCATCTGATTATAATGAATTATTTACGTGTTCCATTCACACCAAAAAAAAAAAAAAAAAACCTAGTGAACACCGTCACAATCACACTACATTTAATTTATAAAGACACTCGTCACACACGTTGGCCTCGGGTGCCCAATAATTTGAACTAAATCAAATGTTTATATAACTCTAGAAAATTACGCGTGGTAGTGGATTTTTAGAAGTTAATTCGAAAATAACATGTGTAATCACTTCATAGGAAAATAGCTCGTGGGTATAGTAAAGTGTCAATTTTATCCGTTTTGTACACTCTGTCATAAATATTTGAAAAACAACATTTTCGAATGTTTTGAAATCACAATCATTTAAGAAGGTAACTGCAAAAAACGTTAGTTTTGGAATTCTCTCTTTTAAAATTGAAAGTGAGTAAGTGATAGTAAAGGTTTCATTCACAAAAAAGGGCCTTGGTCTGAATTGGGCTAAAGATCTAACGGCTCGTCAAAAAGCCCAACCATCAAGAGGAAAAAAAAAAAAAATCGAGAAAACGCCGTCGTTTACAGTTTCAAAAAGTCCCTCTTCAACCTTTTCCATTCTTGCAGACGGACCGGCAAAATCAAGCACCCAAAGCTTTCCGTCGAAACTCACTGAACTATAAAAGCTCAGAACCAAAAAAAAAAAAAGTAGAGGAAAAAAAAGGAAGAAGCTTTCATTCCCTCAATATTGAAGAAGTAGGAGAGTCCATTGATGGCATACGGTGGTTTCGGGAAGAAATCTGGTCCGACCTCGTCTACAAATCCGAACTCTGCTCACCAATTCTTCGCCAATGTCGCTCCTTCGCCGCCAAACCCTAGCACTTCGATTCAGCGATCGCCGAGGTTCGTTTTCCTGATTTTTTTTTACTACTGTAACGTGTCTTTACTTGGCTGTGTTGTATTGATTGATCGGAAACAGCCCTAATATTGTTTCGTCGTCTCTACAGTCATTTCGTTCAGTCGAATCAGAGCTTCGGAAATGGACAGAGACCTTTTGGTCAAAGCGGAGCTCAGTCTCAAGGACACAGGCCTTCTTCGTCTCCTCCAATGGTGACATCCATTGTTGCTTCGCGGAGCTCCGAGAACAGCGTGTCTCTCAAGGTTTCAAGAACTCAACAAGAAAATCCTGGAGGTTTCAATCAGCCTGTTCAGATGAGGTAATTGGAGCTCTGTTTTCTTTCGTTCAATTGTTTGATTTGTGGTTGTGATTTTATAAAAGCTCATTTCCGTTTGGAATGGAATTTTACTTCTTTTAGAAACAATTTTCCTTCTGGGGGTTTTCGACCATCTTCAGTCGGAGTTGTACCGATTCGGTAAGTTTTCTTCGGTTTCATTTACTCTTTACTTAGTTCATACGATCACATTGGCCTCTTGAAGGTTATAGTCAGTTTGTTTGCTTTCTCTGAGTTTCACTTATCTAGTACTTTGTCTACTTGCCCAGTATTTCTAAATGGGATTGTTGATGGTTTCTTTTACTTGAATCATTTCTTAAAATTGCAGCCAATCCGTTCATCCAAGAACTAATTCACCCCAGTTGTCTTACAATCAAGTTGTTGAGGGTTATCGTCCTTCAAGTGGAGCTCGACCTATGAGGTAAGTTTGTACGTGCTTGTATTGAATTCCTTCCTTTCTGTTTTCATTTATCGGTGGTATATCTTCCATGTGATAATTGTAGCCAGGTAAATCGTCCGAGAAATAGATCACCCGAGTTGTTTCATAGTAGGAATCAGCCTGTTTGCTTTCTCTGAGTTTCACTTATCTAGTACATTGTCTACTTGCCCAGTATTTCTAAATGGGATTGTTGATGGTTTCTTTTACTTGAATCATTTCTTAAAATTGCAGCCAATCTGTTCATCCAAGAACTAATTCACCCCAGTTGTCTTACAATCAAGTTGTTGAGGGTTATCGTCCTTCAAGTGGAGCTCGACCTATGAGGTAAGTTTGTACGTGCTTGTATTGAATTCCTTCCTTTCTGTTTTCATTTATCGGTATATCTTCCATGTGATAATTGTAGCCAGGTAAATCGTCCGAGAAATAGATCACCCGAGTTGTTTCATAGTAGGAATCAGCCTGTTGACCTTGACAATTTTCCTCCTCTTTCTGTTGGAGCCAGACCTACACGGTAATAGATTGTGTCTATTTTTTTTTTTGTTTTTTTTTTTTTGCGGTCACTTGATTTTCTTGTTGATGATTTTGTTCATGTTGTTTATTTTTCCATTTCATCTATTGTTTATGTTGGTTTTAATCCACTTCTTGATGATTTTTAGCCAGACAATTCGTCCAAGATCGAGATCACCTGTGTTGGCTTCTAGAAGTAATCAGTTTGTTGACCTCGACAATTTTGCTCCTCTCTCTGTTGATGCTGGGCCTGCAAGGTAAGCTTTTGCTCTGTTTATTTTCCTTTATGTTGTGGTACCATGATTATCATGACGATGACTCTAGTCATGTAGGCATGATCTGTACAGGAAGTTTCTTGTGCATTGGTGCACTGGTTTTCTCGTTGACGATTATGTTCACCGTCATTTTTTCATTTACCCGGTCTTTGGTCTACTAGCTCATGGATGTGCTTGATGATTGTAGTCACATAGCACGCCCGAGACCTAATTCGCCTAAACTGACTTCTAGAAGTAACCAGTTTGTTGACCTCGACAATTTTCCTCCTCTTTCTTCTCTACCTGGACCTACGCGGTAAGCTTTATGTGCTTGCTTCTGTTTTTTCATTTGTTTGTGGTGGTGCCTTGATTTCCTCGTTAATGGGTTTTGATCTACTGGTTCTTATTATTGCTTGTTGATGATTATAGTTACACAGCTCGTCCAAGAACATTTTCACCCGAGCAACCTCGCCATCAATTTGTTGACCTTGATGGTTTTCCTCCTCCTTCCACTGGAGCTGGATCCATACGGTAAATAATTTTTTCTTTTGTTCTGTCTGTTTTCATTTATCCAGTAGTGGCTGTCTTTTCTCGTCGACGGCTGAAGTATAGTAGTTCCTCTGGCAATTTATTTGCCTGAGCTAAGTTTTAACATAAATCATCAATTTGAAGGTATAGTAGTGTACAAGTTGTATACGTATTGATGCTGTCACACGCACATTCAAGTTTTCTTTTGACAGTTGCACCATTACAGTATGTTTGATTTTTGAGCTTGGAATCGCTTTTATCTTTTTGCACTGCGTCACGTGTACTATACTTGGTTACTTTTTCCTTTATTGCTTTTTATTCTACTTTTGTTATTATTACTGGCTGGCTTCTTATGATAGTCGAGTCTTCATTCAGTCTCTTTTCATATTGTGTGCGTTTTGATGTGTATATATATATATATATATATAAATTAGGAAAATAGCTAACGTTTGGTAAATCTTAGGTAAATAGCCAAAAATGATGACATGGCTTAATATATGGCAGTGGCTATTTACTTAAGATTTACTAATCGTTGGCTATTTTCCTAATGAACCCTATATATATATATATATAAATATAAATGATCGTTCTAGTGCCCCATCCCACGTAACGTATACTTATCGATTGTTTGTTGCGCAGGCCCGCTCCGTTCGGCAATTTGTCTGGTAGTCGATCTCGTTCACCTGTTAGCTATGCCAATTTGGAGGCTATGCAGAATCATCCTTCAGCCTCACCTTATTATGATGTGGAAAGTAGTCAACATGATGGTGTCCAGGGCACAGATCAAATCGGATACCCTGCATCTCAAGCTGACGAAATTCCTAATTTCACTCAAACCAATTCGAAAAGGTGAGCTACGTTAATTACATAACTAAATGTCCTAAAGTTATGTTTCACCATGCCCTCGGCCAATAATCTATTTCTTTTCCTTTTCTGATCTGGAAAAAGAAGAAAAAAAATGTTTACGGAAATTACAGAAGCAGCAACTCACTTTTGATAATGTTTCAAGAGTTGAGTTTTCCATTCTTGTACACTACGTATCTTGTTAACTTTGAAGCAGTCTATGTATCCTAGTCGTTTTTTTTTTTTTTTTCATTTTATAGCAATTGATTGTTACACATAATAAATGCTTAAAAAAATATAAATAAAACTAGACGAGTAACTGAATCTAAATCTTTGATGTGCCTTCCTCCCCAGGTCTCCTTTTTCAGAGTCTAATGCATTGGGTACTATTTCAAATGTTAACTTAAGTACCCATGATTCTCAAGCTCCCCATAAGTCTTTGCCCCGTTCTAGTAATCATGTTCCTGGAGCTGCTGCGACCAATTCAACCAGCTTTCATGCTATGAAAAGATCGAGATCGCCTCCAGTTTCTAGTAATAAAGCCCCTACAGGAAATTTCAATGAAATTCAAGATGAGGAACGGTAATAATCTGCCGATTGTTTTTCTTCCTATGAATTTTTAGCACATAGTTATGTTTATATTACATTTTTAATTTACAGAGAAATGCAAGCCAAAGCAAAGAGGCTAGCCCGCTTCAAAGTTGAGCTAGGAGATAAATCGCAAAGCAGTAATGATGATACCGAGTTAAAGGATTCTACCAATCTACACGACGCCTCTATAGTTGAGAAGACTAGATTAGTCCCAGATGATTTTTCTTCTGAGATTGAAGGCTCGAGTGTGTCTGGTATTATTGTTGGCTCATGCACAGATATGTGTCCGGGTATGTATCTCATTTTTTCCTAGCTTGTGTGGTACTAATTGGCGCTAGCAACTTTAATGTCCGCATTCCGTTTATTATTTTTTCATACTTATTTTATTTTTTATTTAATAAAAAATCTATGCAAGCTTTGCTGACCAATAGAACTAAGCGAATGCTGTATTTTCCAGCCTACCGCTGTATTTCTCTTGATATAAATGACGATATTATCTTCTATGTTAGAGAGTGATGATTTACCCATTCTTAGGCTGGAATGCTATGGATTTTTCTTACTGAGTTGTACTTGAGCTTTGCTTGTAGTAGTTCCTTCTGCTACTTGAGTATTTATGGAATTTCATTTTTTTGTTCTTGAATGTAAATATTTGTGCTTCAGAATCGGAAAGGGGGGAACGAGAGAGAAAAGGGGATCTTGACCGATTTGAACGCGTGGACGGGGATAGAAATCAAACCAGCAAATCTCTTGCTGTGAAAAAGGTAGGCTTCTTTTTACACTTGGAATCTTTTATGAAAACATCTTTCACCGTTAAGGAATTCAATAGACCCTGATCTTGTTAATAAATTCCCACCTTTTCTGATGCAGTATACCCGAACAGCAGAGAGGGAAGCATACTTGATCAGACCAATGCCTATCTTGCAGAAAACAATGGAGTATTTGCTTAATTTGCTTGATCAACCTTACAATGATAAATTCCTTGCCACATATAACTTCTTGTGGGATAGGATGCGAGCGATCAGAATGGATTTAAGAATGCAACACATTTTTAACCAAGCAGCCATTACGATGCTAGAGCAAATGGTATTTCTTTTGTGATAAACCATTTTTTCTCCAATCCTTAAATTAATGAATTTGGATCACAGTTAAGAGGAATGAAACCCAATGTCTAAGTTATTGAGTACTTTGTAGTTTGTACTGATGCTGTGCTGTGTCCACTTGTGAAACTGTGCTGTGTCCACTTCTTGACATGGTTAATTAATTCAATGGCTGTGCCAAGAATAGAATTTCATGATTTCTTGATAGGAGCTCGTTATTCCAGTAGCCTATATAAAAATTGATAGCTAGCAGTTTACAATAATACTCTCCTCATTCCAAAAGCAGGCTTGAATGTGTTATATATTAGCGAAGCCGACTCTTTTTACTCCCAAAATTGGGTATCTCTCTCATTACTTGATCTGTTTCAGATAAGACTTCACATAATCGTCATGCACGAGTTATGTGAATACTCAAAAGGAGAAGGCTTCTCCGAGGGTTTTGACGCTCACCTAAACATTGAACAGATGAACAAAACATCTGTTGAATTGTTCCAAATGTACGACGATCACAGAAAGAAAGGAATAGCCATTCCTTCAGAAGAAGAATTTCGAGGTTATTATGCGCTTCTCAAGCTAGACAAGCATCCTGGGTACATGGTAAGACATCTCTGTCATGTCTGCCGAGTTTTGAGTGTAACAAATCTGAGTTTTGAATGTTTCATATGGTGATAAATTAAGTAACTAGTCACTTATTGCTAGGTTGAACCGGCAGAGCTCTCGCTCGATCTTGCGAAGATGACTCCGGAGTTGAGACAGACAAAAGAGGTTCTGTTTGCAAGGGACGTGGCAAGGTTGTATCTTATTTTCGAGTGCATTTTCTTGCTGGAGTTAAACCATAAACTATAATTTGATTGTTGTTGTTTCAGGGCCTGTAGAACTGGAAACTTTATTGCTTTTTTCCGGCTGGCAAGGAAAGCGAGCTATCTTCAGGCTTGCCTAATGCATGCTCACTTCGCAAAGGTAATCCACATTTAGATCCCCTAACCTCTGAAAGCCAGGTTTCCTTATTAACAAGGTCTGTTTACTAAAAAAGACATTGTTTTCCACATTTGATTTTTTTTTTTTTTTTTTTTCAATTAATCTGCATCAGCGCATTTTTCATTTATTTTATATTAATTTTTTTGGGTAGTGACAAAATGGAATCTTATCGTCTCCAATTCAACTCCATTTCGAGGAAATGAATAGTGGAACTCCAAATATGGAGTTTCACTGTTCATACAACTCCATCTAGTAAATATTTATTATATTGAATTAATTTGTTCAATTAAAAAAAAAATTGAAAACTATTTGTATTTATAAATTTATATCTTGTTATATTAATTTATAAAAAATAATATATCTAAAATTATTTTTACTAGATTTTTGGTATGAAATTATCTTTTGATACGTAATAGAGAATACAAAATAATAAATAAAGAAATATGATTTTATGAGTTCATTTTTATTTGAGATTCTACAAAATTATTTCAAATATATATTTTTTAAAAAAGAAATGTAAGACATTTAATTTTTTTTTTTTTTTAAATTTATGTGAAATGCGGATAATAAACAAGATGATTGGATATAAATGACAAGTTAGATATATGTTCACTAAAATCTAATAAAATAGATCCTAAAATTATTAAAATAATAGATGAATGAGGAATATGGTTTTTGGTGTTAAAAAATGAATATTGAGTTGGAGATAAAACATTAATTTGACATAAACTGCATGTTGGAGTGTAAAATACTGCATTATGGAGTTTTTGATTGGAGATGCTATAAGTATACAGACGGTAACACATATTCCATTGATTACTCCAACAGTTAAGGACACAAGCACTTGCTGCTCTGCATGCTGGACTCCAAAATAACCAAGGTCTACCTGTTATTCATGCCGCTAAATGGCTAGCAATGGAGGTATATTTTCCTTTTTTTACATAGAATTCTCTTTCTGTACCCTTGAAGATAGAACGTTATTCTTACACTATAAATATTGTTTTATTTATTTATTTAATTTTTTTTATGATCTTTATTAACTAGGAAGAGGACATGGAAAGCCTTTTAGAGTACCATGGTTTCGTGATTAAGTTCGACGAGCCATATATGATGAAGACCGGACCATTTCTCAATGGCGAGAAGGATTACGATACCAAGTGTTCTAAACTTGTTGATATGAAAAAATCAAGATCAATACGTGAGGATGTTGCGCCATCTACTAAAGTCGTATCACCTGTCAAAGCCTACCAAATGCCCGGGAAAGTCATATCACCTTCAGGAGCACCAAAGGAAATCAAGATGGTCAATAAAAATGACAACAAGTTAAAAGCTTTTACATCTGATAGACAGAAGAGACCTCTCCATGATAACTCACCCAATGAAGCTTCTGGTCCCGTGTATGCCGTTGATGAAGATATGGCTGATTCCAAAGGTGTTCCATCCCCAAAAGCTTTCAGATCGATAGAGCAAACGCCTGAAATTTTCGCCCCAAGTCAAGGTGAAAATAGACATCAGTTACCTGGTTATAATCCTTTTTCATGGGACTTTTCGTTGCCTAAACCCTTGCCTAGTAAAGTTAGCAACAACGATAGACCCAGTTATGATGCTCCATTCAACAACTTATCTCCTGGAAGCACGAACACTGGCATCATCAAAGAAGCAATCCCTTTACAAGTTGTCTCAAAACCAATTGTGCAAGATAGTTCTCTACATGCTCCGTCTAGTTTTGGCTTAGAAAACCCTGTACCACAAGCATTGGTTATGGAGGAGGAAGATGAAGAAACCCCGAGGTTAGTCGAGGAAATTGAAAGTGAAGATATTGAGCCTGATTACGAAGACGAAGAGGTCGCGGAGGCAAAACTGAAGTTGATATTAAGGTTTTCTATTTGCTCCCACTCTAGTCCCTGCTCAGCAGAAGTCTACTCGTGCCATATATTCGAGTTATTGTACCATCGTGTGTTTTATTATCTTCTTCTGCTCTGTTTAGATCATGGAAAAGACGGGCTTTGAGGAAAAGGGAGCTGCGAGAGCAAAGACAACTTGCTGCCAATGCCGCTTTGAGCTCGATTCCTTTGGGACCTCTGGTTCAACTGAAAAGAGAAGTAAGTTTTTGCGTATCTCGCTACTTATATTACTATCGACATTATATATATTACTAATCATGGAATGACCTTTCTTTTTGCCTGTCTCTTTATTTCCTTTTTTAAGCTGCCTTGTGAGCCTCAATTGACAGATGTTAGAGAAACTCATTCCGCTGTTTATGTCATTCGAGTAACAAAATAATCAAATAAAACAAATTATCGTGATTTCTTATGGTATTGAGGTTTTTGTTTTGTAGCCGCCAAACACGCTTGGTGAATTCGACATTGATCATGCATTGAGGGAGAGGTTTAAAAAACACGAGCAATCTTGGTCGAGACTCAATGTTTCAGAAGAAATAGCTGGTACTCTGAGCGGGAAAAACTCGACTTCCGATTATCTCTGTTGGAAAATAATTGTCTTCTCTCAACTGAGCAAGCCCGACGAATCTGAAAAGGATCTAAGTGCCGATTCTGCATTGCGCTTGTGGTTGCTCTCGAAGCTCATGCCTTCAAACGACGATAGCGACGATGATTTGTTAGTCTCTTCTCCTGGGCTCACAATTTGGAAGAATTGGTTTTCTGACCAATTCCGTTCAGATCAACCCTGCTGTTTATCTGTAGTTAAAGAGGTAAACTTAAACAACCCAGCCGCGACTGTGACTGGTGCGAGTGCTGTTATATTCCTTGTATTTCGTAGCATTCCGTGGATTCAGCAAAAAGCCCGTCTCCGAAGACTCCTCGAATCGATATCTTGCGGTTCAAGCTTGCCTCTTCTAATCTTAAGCAGCTCCGCCATGGACGAGGCTGCAGATAATACCTCAGTTATCGTAAACGAACTTGGCCTTCACGAGATAGACAAGTCGCGTATAAGCAGCTTTGTCGTCGTTTCACTCGCGCAGAATCATCAAACAGGAAGCTCCGATAGCTTTTTTAGCGACGAAAGATTGAGGGAAGGACTTCGGTGGTTGGCAAGTGAATCGCCTTCGCAACCCGTTCTTCGCCGCGTCAGAACCCGCGAGCTCGTTCTTACCCATTTGAGTATAAAAGATACAGAAGCGAGCCCTAACGAGTGGGTTTTGGCCTTCAACGAAGCCCTCGATCGTTCTCTTGCCTCCGTCGATGTTGCTGCCAAAGCCAACCCGGCCTGTTGGCCTTGCCCCGAGATTTCTCTGGTCGACGAATATGTGGAGGATCGCGTGCCGGAGAATGGATGGAGTTCGGTGGAGAGAATCGGACCAATAATGTCGGCGCTTCAGGACTCCAAACTTCCTGTTTTCGAAGACGAATTCCCTTACTTATCGGAAGGTTCTAAATCAGCCGAAGAGATAAAGATCAAGAGATTAGAATTCCGAAAGAGCTTGATCACGTATCTGACGAAATCGAGCAAACTGATGGGGTTTTCGCTCGCCCTAGAAGAGACGGGAATAATGCTGCAAAGTTGCCGGCTCGAGCTACGCGGTTCGTCCTTCCACATCGTTCCTAACTGGGCCGCGATTTTCAGACGGGTTTTCAACTGGCGTTTGATGAGCTTATCCGGCGAGGCATTTTCCACGGCTTATGTACTGGAAAGTTCCGATTTTGCCCGGCCTTTCGACGCTCTGAATGACTCGGAGCTCGGAGTCGATGGGCTTTCTTCGTTTCGCGTAAACGAACTGAGTCTCGATGAAATGATTGAAGTGAGTTTCGGAGCCATCTCTCTCGGTAGCGGTCAATCACTACAAGAAGCTGAGCAAGCCCTTCCACAACCGGCTTCTAGAAGATACGTTGAATCTCAAGAGGCTGTTAGCTTGGATTTAATGGACGATGATTCCGAGGGTGATCGGGAATTCGTACAGGTTTGTAAAGTGGACAAGGAAGCTGACAGATTGAACAAGTTATTAGAGAAATGTAACATTCTACAGAACGTGATAGACGATAAGCTCTCTGTATATTTCTAGTTTGTTTATTAATTATTGGGAGATGTAAATTTCTTTCATATTTTTGTTATTACTTTTTTTTTTTGTCTCAAGGAAAGTAGTTATCTCCTAGTCTAGTGATGATGACCAACATTGAGAGTTAATCAATACGAGTCTTATTATTTCAGTAGTTATTATTACCGAGAATGATGAGATTTCACAACAATGTAGACAATAACATTAATTAGCAAATAATGGACAATTATCAATAAGTCGATACTTGAGAATTCAGCTGAAAACGAATAATAATTTTTTCCCCCTCAATGGTAATCGAAAAAAAAAAACTGAATAATATATTTTATGATGCGGTGGGCCATCCCTGGAAAAGCTGCCAAAGGAGTTCGGAGGATTATTTTGGCTGGGATTTAAAGCTTGAAAAATAAAAAGGGAAAATATTGGATCACAAGAGTTTGGTGGATTTGCAATGCAAGTGGCTGGTGTTTTTATTTTTATTTTATATTATTTATGGAAAGTACATAAAATTGAAAAAAAATTCGTGAACTGACATGCCATCGACTTGTTAGATTTTAGATTTTTTTTTTTTTTTTTTTTCAAGAAATCGACTTGTTAGATAATTGCCTGAGCGTGCATAAAAAAGGCAAAGACATGTAGGCCATTCTGACCCTCTTGCGTTGTGTCACTTTCTCCAGAAAAAAATATCACCACGGAAAAAGAAAGAAGAAAAAGGAGCTTCAGTATCTTAATCAACCAAACTCCTCTTATCTTATAATTATTAGAACACACATGATAAATATCTAATGACGAATTACGTACTTCAAAAGAAACTCAAAACCATACAAAAGACTGCCCAATCATCAACATGCCCACTTACTTTTTATGCAAATTCATTGAGGCCAACACAGAACCAAAAAAAATTCAAATATGTACACTCAACTTGCTTTAAAAAAAAAAAAAAAATACACAGCCATAATAATAACTTCGATCTCGATTTTTTTTTTTTAATTTTTTTTTTATTGCACTACCAATTCCCTCTCTATATGCTCGGAATTAATCGAAAGCATGGCTTCATCTCCGAAAGGAGATCGTGTAGGTATATAGTCAGTCTCGTGTAAAACACTACCAACGCGCTACTAGAGATTAGTGTGATAGATTTTTTTTTTAAAAAAAAAAAAAAAAAAACACGACTGTCATTTATGTAAAAAGAAACTGCCAGTCGATCGCGCCGCCGAATCGCTTCCCTGTCAGACAAATCGTTTAAGAAACCGAGTCACCCGAGTAACGAGAAAACTACACGTTCTGAGGGGATGTGAGAGGCAACTTCATGAAGAGCAGCCGAGTCAATCTGAGTCACTGCAGTACAAAAAAATCACGTTCGGATTCATTGCAATCACGGAGTTTCTAGAGAGAGAAAGGGAGAGAGAGAGAGAGAGAGAGAGACCGACCGCTTGCAAGGGTGTTGGAGACGTGGGAGACGGAACGACAATCGCGGGGCTTCGATTCGTGGTCGAGACGTGAAATTGACACGTCTGAAGATCCGAGACATCGCTTCGCACCGATCGATAAACTTCTGAGCCCGTCGACGCCGAAGACACCTCCGAAGCTTCTTTTCCGTTTCGCACGATTCTGCTCGATCCACCCGAATCTCCCGCCCCCGACTGTATATATATGTATAGAAATTAGAAAAGAAAAAAAAAAACAGAAACAGCCCGTTTGACAAGAGACCCATTTCACTCGTAGGCACAGCCAAATGCGAGCAATATAATTTTTGACACACGATTTCGTACGTTTAAGCCTTTGAGGTGAACGATGATGATCGTTATATCGTCGGTCCGGCTTTCGTGCTCCAACCACAGCTTGTAAGATTCCCCGGCAATGGCTGCACAGGCGTCCCGAGGATCTGCGTATTTCGCAGCCTAAACCGAAAAGAACAGAAAAAGGTTTATTAACAATTCTGTGGATTAAGATTTCAGCAACTAAAGAAACATTCCAAATCCCAACTCAACAACATCGATCCAACACCATTTACTTGATTCGCCATATATTCCAAATGCTAAACTAGAAAACTATCAATGGAGATTCCTCTAGTATATACCCTCATTTATATTAAGCTATCAATAAACATTCTAATGGAGAATCCTCTTAATATATACCCTCATTTATATTAAGCTATGTATATACACACCATATATTCCAAATGCTAAACTAGAAAACTATCAATGAAGATTCTAATAGAGATTCCTCAAGTATATACCACACACACACACACCATATAATTCAAATGCTAAACTAGAAAACTATCAATGAACATTCTAATGGAGATTTCTCATAGTGTGTCTATATTTATATAATAACCCTTTGCCTCTATTTCTTTATCACATTCATATAAATACTAATCACAACTCTTCACAATATCTACGAATGTATAGTATATACCATATCGACGACGGCCTGGCTGGACAAGAACTCGAAGACCCCGTCGCTGGCGACGATAAAAAAGAGATGCTCCGGCGAAAGCTCGAGCACGGCGACCTCGGGATCGGCCACGACTCCGATCCTCTCGGCGGTGCTGTCTCCGACGCTCCTCGTGAATGCCGTCCCGGGGTACATCCCGTTCGGGACCCACAGCCTCGGGGGGTCGTTCCCGTCGCTCTCCTCGTCTCCCCAGGACTGGATGTCCGGGTCTTTGACCCCCTCGACCTGGTCAACGCTCAGGACCCGGGCCCCGCAGAGCTTGACTCGCTCGTACTCGTCCCTCCGGAACGGAGTCTGGTCCCGCGAGAGGTCCTCCGCCGCGACCCGGTCGCCGTCGCGGACGGCGATCACGGCCCGGGAATCGCCGACGTTGGCGACGTAGAGCGTCTTTCCGACGAGGAGGACGGTGATGGCGGTGGTTCCGCTCATGGCGTCGTCGATCTCGGGGTTCTCGTGGAGCTCCGCGTTGGCGATCGAGAAAGCGGACTCGTAGGCCTTGATCGGATCGTTGAGGAGGTTCTGATCCTCCGATAGGATCGCGACGACGGTCTCTCTGGCGAAGTTCGAGCATTGGGTTCCGAACTGGCCGTGGCCGTCGAAGACGGCGAAGAAGTGGACGTTGGGGTTTCCTTGGAGGCTGGTCTTGACGATGTAACAGTCTTGGTTCTCTTTGTCGAGCGAGTCTGGGTAATAGCCTCGCTGAGTCAGCGCAGAGTATTCGAGTCGGAACTCGTGAGATGGGACTGAGACGCTCTCGAGAGACCGTTCTGTGAGGGCTTGTTTTCGCTGGAAGGTGTACGGATCGTTCGTCGGCGATGTGCCGGAGTCGGCCGAGGACGATGGGTAGCGACTGCAACATTTCCCGTGAACACACCCCATTGATGCGAAGAAGAAGAAATACGAACGAGTTTTTTTTTTTTTTTTTCAATTGCGCACCAGATGTTCGACGAAACGCCTGGCTGAAATAGATCGCGTTTCGCGGTTCGTGAGGCTCGACATTGTTGGCCGGGACTAGAATTGAAGACTCGGCGAAGAAGAAGCCATGAAGGAGATTACTTGACGCGCAATTGATTTAGACTTTTTTTTTTTTTGAATAATCGTGTGAAAGATGAGAAACTGAAACAGAAAAAAAACTAATCGTGTCAGAGAAGAGAGAAAACCCTAAACTGAGAGGTAAGACTATGGAAGAAGAAAGAAACACACAATTCAAACAAGCATGAATGTTTCTCTTTTTTGCTTCTTCTTCTTAACTTTAGTGTTGGGAAAATATAATCTTAAAATAAGGATGAGCAGTGAGGGACATGAATCAGAGATTCAGAGAGAGAGAGAGTGAAGAATACGAAACCCAAAACAAGTGTCAAAACAGGACATGTCTGAGAGACTTTGGAAGAAGAAAAGGGTTTTTGTTTTTGTTTTTGCATTTAACTTTTTGATCCGAAATCCCAAGGAATGAGTCCAAATTGGAGATGTGTGTGTGACTCTGAAAAATCAATATAGCGAGAGAGAGCGAGAGAGAGAGAGAGGAAAAAAAGAAAAAGACTATGTTTATATTTGATGATATATTATTTGTTAAACAAACGAGACTCAATATATTATTGTTTAGCAAAATTTGAAATATCTAACGTATGAAATCAATCAAGCATGAAAGAAGGTGTGTCAAATTATTAATGTATTAATTGAAAGTCTACAAGGAGACCACTATCTTAAATAAGTTCAAACTAAAAAAAAAAATGGTTTTTTTTTTTTTTTTCTTTTTGAGAAAACCCAAAAATTGACTCGGTGCGTGTAATGTATATGTAACTAATAAAAGAAAGTTTTTGAAATCAATTAAGTTCTACTAGAACAAATCTGTACTTTTGTGTTTTGACCACTATCTTAAGTAAGTTATATACGTGTCTGACTAATTGACCAGCAAATAAGTTTTTGTATGTGTTTGCTCTTTCGGCACAAAGAACTCAACATAATATTATATCTTTGTTTCAAACAAAGATATGTTATCTTGTTAAAATATTTTCTCTCTTTCTTTGCTACTGAAAATATTATCTTTATGATATTACAGTCTCCAAAAGAACATAATCTTTATAAAATATAAATATTACTTGTGAGTTACGTATGTAATTCACTATAAAAGGAAAATCACTAGTGAGCAGAGGGGAAATGAAGAAATTTGGTAAGTCAGCCTTTTTTTTTTTTTCAGAGAAAGAATTGGTAAGTCAATCTTTAAAGTTTCACACTAGTCTCATATCACATCTCAAATTTTAATGAATAGCTATGAATGGATATATATATATATATTTAGATTTTGGTAAACATGACTCAAAGGTAATTTATTTGTGACTGGTTTGAACTTTTTTTTATCTTCCTCCTAACAAACTCTAGTTTGTCTCACTGGCTCATTTGTCTCTCAATCACCGGAGTTCTTGCCATCCTACTTCACATGTCGTTGCCTTCGACATCTCATGTTGAAATAGTTGACTTGTTCTCTTGCTTTCACATATAGGAGGCGGAGTTTAAGTTTGACCTAAACATGAGGTTTTGACCAACACCAAGTACATCGTTCCAAGATTTTTTTTCATTTTCTCAAAAAAACTTTTGTGTGTAATTGTTGGTGATGGCATTAGAGGCTCACTCCGTCCGGGGATGGATTTTCATTTTTTTCTTTTCCAAATATGGAATTAGAAGTTTAGTATTCTTATGGTTCTCTGTCAATAAGTTGTTTTGTTTGTGTTACTAATTTCCCTGTCTTACAATTTAGTTTTGATTGTGGATTTAGTTTCTAGAGAGTCATTTATCCCAGTCGGATTTTTGCCCTAAGGTCTTGTTAAATATGGTCACCGGATGTTCAATCTGGAGATCGTGGGTTGTTTGGTGATCTCAAATTCACGAGATTTTGTTGCGGGTTTTCGCTTAATCTGCGAGTCATGGACTTCGGGAGGTGGTTCTCCATTCAGAGACTGGAAGTTATTTTCTAGAAGGATGTTGCTTGATTGATTATTTTGATGTTTACTATTTTAGCAATAATAATTTTTTATAGGAAAGTCGATTTAAGTTGCGCAAAGAGTCATGGAATATTATTTTCCTTGAATATTTAGATTTTCTTGTCAATAGAGTTTCTAGAGTTAATCTTTAACAAGAAAAATTGTCATAATCAATATCATTATTAAAATTGGCTTTATGGGATCATGCTGGATCTAATTTCCCGTATTCTTAGTACCATATATATTTTTTAAACAAATGGGCCTCCTCAAAACTATACGCCTCCTAAAAGGTGTGACATAAAGGAAAGAGTACCCATTTCCTCTAATTCAAGTAAGGCTTTCGCCAAAAATCTATCCCGAACAAGGGTCGAGATATCTTCTAAATTACAAAATCCAAAGTCTCTCGAGTCCATAGCATAATTACCTAACAAGTGAGCCCTTGTGTTACAAACTCTTTGAACCCAAGCAAGGTCAATACTACTAAAACCAATCCACAACTTTAATATTCGCTCATACAATGGAAGAAAAGACAAATTGGGACATCTTCTAACTGCCTCTAGACTCTCCAGAATTGTCTTATTATCTCCCTCCACTAAAATAAACTGGTGGTTTCTAAACTTTCCCAGTTGCACCGCCAAGAGCACCCTCGACATCTCTGCTTCCATAGCCGATCTAGCATATACTCTGCCACGCCACATCCAACATATCTCTCATCTCTGGCTACCACACCAACAGCAGCTCCATTATCCGTATAAGCTGCATCGAAAATTTTCTTAGTGATGACTTTGTAACAAAATTTTCAAAGCCTAATCGGCCAAAACTTCTCAAAAGCGTCCGTCACTCCGGTTTTCTGAATCAAGACAATGTGAGCAAAATTGATTTTCTTCATGATTTTTCCCTTTCGGAAAAATTATTGAATAAACTCAGCAAGATCATTTCCCACAATGTCCCAAAAACGGCATAATAATACTCATCGGAACCTGTCGGGGCCCGGAGCCTTAAGGGGATGAATCTTCCACACCGATCTCTTTGACTTCTTCCTCGAACGGAATAGTCAAAATCATGTTGTTCTCCTCTTCTCCTAGGATTGGTTGGATCAATACCTCCAAGTCTTTGGGGAACTCTGGATTCGGGACTCGAATAGTTCCGTATACTTCTTATGAAGAAAATTTATAATATCTCAGCTATCATAAAGTCACCCCATTAACTTCCTCGATACCCCTATATAGTTTCTCTTTCTTCGAACCAACATGGCTATGTGAAATAATTTTGTGTTGGCGTCTCCCTCCTTGAGCCAAATTTATCTAGAATTTTGCTGCAAATCTTCTCCTCGAGTGTGCTCCCCAATTCCAATCTTATCTCCTCATTCTCGTTCACATAACTCGGTATGTCCCTTTGGATATATTCCAACCTCTTCTTGCAAAACACAATATGGCTACCGGAGTCTTCCCATCGCTTTCTTTGCCGCAACTTGAGAGACTTGCCAACACTAGCAATTCATGTGGCGAGTCTCCACGCATGCACACCCGACACTTTAACCGCCTACTCTTCCTCAACGATCTTCCTACACTCGGCTTCGTCCGACCATGCCTCATAGAATCGAAAATATTTGAACCCTTTCTCATCAAACATGAAGCACTCGAGTATAACATGGGCGTGATCCGACTCGACTATGAGAAGATGTCTAACCCCTGCTTTTCTGAAGCGCCTAAGCCACGTCGGACAAACCACTACCCGACCAAGCCTCTCAAGAATCCAATCTTTACCTTTTTTACCATTAGACCACGAAAAATGGCCCCCACAAGCACCTAAATCCACCTCTAGTTTATCCAAGGAAGTCTTGGAGGATACGACAAAAATTCCAAGTGGCTTTTGTCCCACCCTCCTTCTCATCTTCCGAGAGAATGAGATTAAAGTCCTCAATTAAGGCCCAAGGCCTCCTTGTACAACCAACTTGCTCCTTCATCTGGTTCCAAAATTTCGATTTCTCCTCTCCATATGGTGGGCCATAAACACAAAATAAATCCCAATCCGAAGCTCCCGAATCAACCTTCACAATGGCCTACGTATGGGAAATATGAATAAACCATATTATGAAAAGTGGTACCAATATTTTTGTCTCAATACCATCCGAGATATATATGACAGAATCGGGAGCTCAATTTAGTCCCATTTAGTTTCATTTTAATGTTTTTTTAAATTGTTTTTGCTTTTTAGTTGTGTAAGTTGCTATGAAATTGATGTAATTATTAACAAATTAAAAGAAAAATAAAATATAAAACTTTTAGGACCGTAAAATATGGCACTGAAAATCCTCGATCCCATGAAAATTGTTCCGAGATTTTACGATACAATTTCCTAGGAATTCCCATTTCTCTAATCTCACATGGCCAACTTTAATCGCAACAACATTATTGAGCTACAAAAATGAAGTTCCACGTATTACAGGATCTGTGGTACAAGCATTTTTCACAACCTTTAATTTGATTGATCAATTATATGCTCGCTAAAATTCTCAAGTCAATTTTGGCGTAAGGTTTTTGTTCTTATGATACAACATTGCAAGGATATAAAATTAACTTTTTAGTTAATTTAATTTATTGCAGGAGTTTTTAATAAAATGAAACTTATGTAGGCTATTTGATGACTAACCTAATTAACCTCGTAGATCAATTATAGAATTCTTGGACTAAGCCAAGAAATATAATAGGACATTCTTAAAAGTTAGTAAACATATATATTATTCAACGTGTTTGAGGTATTTAATAGGGAAAAAAGTAGTGAGAACTTGGAAGAAAAAGTTATAGTGGTGCAAATCCAATTAATAATATAGAATATTCGACTAAGCCAAGAAATATAATAGGCCATTCTTAAAGTTTGTAAGTATATATATTTGTTCAACGTGTTTGAGGTATTTAATAGGGTAAGAAAGTAGCGAATACTAACACTTATCTATGAAAATGACTATTTACTTAATATTTATCAAACGTTAGCTATTTAGCAATGTCAAACATTTAAATTTGTTATTTTTTTTATTTTCTTGTTTTTTAACTTCACTTGAAAATTATAAATATTTTTCAATTAATCTGAATTCACTTATTAATTACACAACGGCTCTATTACGAACTTTGATTTAAAATTTCAATTCAGATGATATATTATGATGTGTAGAACATGAATTTATATATAATTTAAAATTACATTACAGAAATTCATTTTTAACCAAATAAAAAATTGAGAAAATTCGACAATGAATATCACTCATCATCCGATGGGGGACTTCTTTGATGAGTTTGGTTGTCAGTAGTGAATGGGCAAAGAAGCATTGATTCTGACGTTTACTCGTTCACCATTACAAAAAAAGTTCACATTTAATATCACTATTTCAAAAGAATGAAAAAATGGGCTTAAATATTGAAACCCAATCAAGTCCAATATGTGGGCCATGGGCCGCAAAGAGTATGGGAATGCAGAGAGCTGCTTCCAATATGTTAATTTTCTATTTTTTTTTTAATAAAAGCATTCCAGGAAAATTACTATATTGTTTTAAAAGATAACATTTTTTAATATTAGATGTTTTAAATTATTCAAGCATAGTGTTTTTTCAAACACTAAAAAGAATATGAAAGAAAATTGACATCTCATCTCTCATCTCCCATTGCTCTAAAAATAATATGAAAGATGAACATTCTCCATCATTTCTATCTAGAATTCAGTAAGAAATATTATATTTCTCTCTCATATTTTCTCACACAGGCAAAGCCTTCGATGATGTCATACCACATTCTCTCTCAAAAGTGTCTAAGAACTTGTTGAAATCTAATTCTCAACCTCTTCACATGTAAAAGAGGAGCATTCAAATATTTTTTTCCTCGTACTTTACTTATTTTAGGGAAAATGAAGAACACAATATCTGCCTATCATATGAAGGGCATTCGAAGATTCGTCACCACCTAGATCGGTTTTTCTAAGACTCCTCGGAGACCATGACCATTCTGGTTCATCTCCAATTCGCTACAATTTCCATGAAACTAAGGGAAGTCAATCTTTTTAAGTACGAACTGCGTAGTTAGACTCCTTCGGAATAAGTACCTCGTAAATGTTGTGCAAGAAATCATTAACACTTACAACATAAGCCCACAAACCATCAAATGAGACTTAACATCTTTACCTTTCTTTCCATCGTTTACTTGGTAGCATGTAAGATGCATGAGCTCGTTCCCACTAGATTTAAACTCCGGACTCAAATCAACTTTCCTTGGAAGTTTAATATTCACGTGGATTTGGAATTTTGTTGAATCTACTTAGATTGATCACAACTATCATAAGAAACTAAAAAAAATATTCATTATAACGTATTTCAAGATTTAAAAAAAATAAAAGTGGTAGAGGTTTCCTATGATATTAATCAACCATGAAGCTGCAATTTGTCAAGGCATTCACATCATAATTGGAAAAAAAAAAGTATGCTCGTTGACAATCTCAGTTTGTCAAGGCATTCACATCATAATTGGAAAAAAAAGTATCGTACCATTCGACGGCCAAGACCGATCCAAGATGCAAGAAAGACAATTAAAGTAATAAAAATTAGGGTTATTAAGCTATATAGCCACATATGCTATAATGTTTTGTAATATAACCCACGTTTTGTTAATATCTTGTAAATAGCCAGGGCACCTTATTTACGGGATCGAAAAAGACATTTATAACCCAACCAATTCCCCGCCCAATATTTTCAGCCAATTAGTTAAAAAGAAAATCAAATTTTCGACAATAACTGCAGTCGCGCAAATCGAGGATAATGGAGGACCGGAACGCTCGGAGGCGGTGACGGAGGTCTCGTCTCGACCACGGCGGCTCTGACTCTGACTCTCGCGCTCGCTCGCTGGAGATGCCGCGACGGAAAGGGCTTAGAGTTTGCCGCAGACGAAGCAGCGACCACCATGGCGGCCGTGGAAGATGATAAGCTATGTTTCACTCGAGCTTTTTTTTTCATGTGTGCAAATGCCGTGTAAATGGTCGACCGAGCCGAGGACCTCCAAGCCGAGTTCAAAGCCATGGAGCGAGCCGTTAATGCCTCCGTCTACAGCCCCGAGCTTATCAGCCGAGGACCTCCGAGCGCGAGAGTTCAGATCTGTTTGATTTTTTATAGTTATAATATTGGCAACAAAACTCGTAGTCCATAACTCTAGTATTTGGGAGGTTTTGAGAGAACGTAGGAGAAAAAAATAAGAAGGGTAAGGTGATTTCTTTGGCTATAGGTACTGATAATAAAAATTATATTAATTTTCCCTCATTTTAAGGAGGATCTTTTGATGTCTACCATTAAATAAATGGGCAGTTGTGTCTAAATCAAATTTCCAGAAATTGCAGTATTTTGAGAAGTCTGATACGTTTACGACCATGTGTGTGTTTCGTCATTTTGTGTCGCAAGTACTGCGTTGAAATTGTGTGGAGATTTTCATATCGTTGTGTCATTAATTTCATTTAACCCATTGTATAAAACAAACAAAAATCGTGTTATTTTCCTCACAATTTCCGTCACATTACACACCGCAATTTCGATCGCGTCATCCAAAAGCCGACCAAACTAGTGCAAATTCAATAATATTTAGGGATATTGCGTGGAAATTGCATTTATTTGTGTACTTTTGTATCTTTCAGCCTATAAATTGTAGTTTTGAAGGTTTTTTCATTGATTTTGTTTATACTTGTTTCACGATGAACATATAATTGTTTTAATTTTTTTGGAGAGGTTACAAATTTTGAATTGCTGTTAATTGGAAGTTAATTGTTAGGAAATTATAGTTTAAATTGTGTATTAATATGGCCTTTTGAATATAATTAATTAGCTAACTTGTAGAGTTAAAAGCAATATTATTTAGAGATTTTATTCTACACTTATAAATAGAATATGAAAATAACTAAGCACAGGGAATCAGTTACATATCTATCGTTTCAGTGGAGCTTAAAGGTTGGGTTTTATTTTTTATTTATTATTTTTTTTTATTTATTATTTTTTTTTTACAGAAATACATACAAAAATATATTGTAAATTAATATCAAAAGTTGATTTATCAGGTTATAGAATTTTATCAACACGGGAAAAAATTCTCTTAAAAGAAAAAATTCAGTTCACAAAAATAAACCAGACAAAACAAAATGTAAGAAAATTAATAATTATCCGTCAGAAAAATATAATGACATTATAGAATAATCAAACATGCATATATACAAACATATTATATGACTTAATTATGATTTAAGCCTCTATGCATATGTGAGACTGAAGAGCTTAAAATACATAAGCTATATATGATTTATAATACCATATCAAACCAAGCAAGACTGAAAAATTAATCACATCGATCACTAAAAAAAAAACTCAATCATAATTCATAATCACGTGTTGGTTACATCTTTTTTTTTTTTTTTTCCATTTACATAATGTGCGAACCAAATCACGAGCAATAATGAAAAGTTTCGTATGATTATGTTCTGGATAAAAAAACCAAGAATGATGATATATAATGTGTCTGTTACATATATACATATATTATAGAGGTTTGGTAATTTCCACGCCAGAATAAAACATTATGGTCATTATTAAACATGAAACGTGTTCAGTTTAAAGATAGATATAATGTACGTATAGCTGATTAATATTTAATAGATGTATATGCATATTATTTCCCATGCATGCAAAAACCAAAAGTTGATTCGTTTATCAAACAAAAAGTCAAGCAACATGACAAACGACTCGTGCACTTTTGTGATAAGAAATAATATATAATTAAGATCATAAATAAAGAAAAAAAAAAGAGACAATATTGTAGGGAGAAAGAAAAATGAATAGAAGTAGAACAGAGTAAATACAAGAGGAGGAAAGAAAAAAGAAAAAGGAAAAAAATATTCATATAAGCTTCTTTCTTTTTACCCTTTTGGACGCACTACTACACGAACCTCCTCAAAATCTTATAGGCGTGACAAGCTTAAATGGGTTTCATTTCATTATCATGATTGAGAATATTTTTTTTTCTTCATGCTTCCACGTCAATCTTTTTTTTTTTTTTTTTTTAGTTTTCTATAATATCCATAAGTCAAACCTCTTATATTCGACAACCACATGCACCAATAGAATCCTTCCACGTCATCAACTAACGCCCCATTCTTCTCTCTCCGCTTCTGGCACTTTCCTTCCATTTAAAAAAAAAAATCCGAGCAAATATCTCTATTTCCATGGCGGTTAGGGTTTCCGGCGACTCGCGAAAGTCTGGTAAACCACATCTCCGGCGGCAGGAAATTCATCGGCGGTCCAACTCCGCCGCTTCATCCCGGCGATCTCTAGCGCCGCCGCGACTCTTCGCCACGCGAGCTCTCCGCCTCCGGTCACCGCAACCGACATCTTCGCCGGCCGGAAAACTCTCTCCACGCCTCTCACAACGCGCGCTATTTCACCGCCGTCGATCACTCCTCCGGCGCCAGAAACCACCGTCTCAAAGCTCGCGTAGCTGAATCCCTCCTCCGGCGTGACGTGGACAGTGGAGTATTTCCCGGCGAGGTCAATCGAGTTCATCGAGTATCCGCAAGGATCGAAAGCGTAATCGCACACGTCGTCTCCGGCAACGATCCGTCCGATCCCGGTGATCTCCGTCATCTCTCTCCCGGCGTTGTCTCCGCCGGCCGGACCTCCCTCCCGGAGGTAAAACCTCTCCGCGCAGGTCCGATCGAGCTCCGTCATACAGATCTCGATCGTACACTCCTCTTCCTCCTCTTCGCCGTCGTTAATGGCGGCGGAGAAGACGTTCCAGGAGTCCATGACGGAGGCTTTGCGGCGGATCAGAGCGGCGGGGATAACGCCGTGGAGGAAAAAAACCTCGTCGCGGAACGAGGTGTGAGGAAATGGCTGCTGATCGGGGAAGATAAAGTCGCCGCGAGTGTACCGGAGAGAGGCTAGGGTTAGGCCGAGCTTGGCGGCGTGGTGAACCAGAGGCCGTACGGATTTCAGGAGCTGAGTGGTTCCACAGGTCTTGATTATCACCTTGTTTGGGTACACGAACAGGCTCGACTCGGACAGGACGTACGAGTCCAGCTGCCACGTGGCGAGCGCGGAGACGACGGTGCACTGGACTTCGTCTAGGACCTGCTGTAGAGTGTCGAAGTCCAGCTGGCGAAGGCCCACGGGGCCCGAATTGGGGGCTTTTTGGGCTTGGGCCGGGTCGTCTCCGAAGAAGTGGAGCTCTAGGCGCTTCTCGTACCCTTCGAAACCCGAAATTGCCATTTTTGACTCTCTTTGAGTTTAAAAGTTTGCAAGTTGGTTTTTAGAGTATGATATTTTATTTGAGAGAGAAGTACTACAGGTGGGAGAGAGAAGTGGGGTGTGGATTGTATTTATAGGTGCGTTGTTCAGAGAGAGAGAGAGAGAAGGGCATGCGGGTTGAGGCAACCAAGGATCATCATTGCAAGCATTATGAAGTGAAAATACACAAAAAAAAAAAAAAAAAAAAAAACATGCATATACATTACAAACATGCTTAACTGGATTTTGGGTTTTTTATTTTATTTTATTTTATTTTGTTTTGTTTCTTACGTGGATTGTGTGTGTTTTTTGAGTGTGCAAAAACAAGATCTTTTTTAAAAAAAAACAAGGAACGGGATTTATGACCACGCGCAATTAGGTTTTTTTTTTTTTTTTTTTGTACAAAATTATTGTGACTGAAAATAGTCCTCCACTATTATTTATTTATTTATTTATCAGAAATAGTCCTCCACTATAACTATAACTATTATTATACTACTAAATAGTAGTTCTAGTCACTCCCTATACTCTTTCTCTTTTCCTTTTTTTTTTTTCTTCTCTTTAGATTAAGAGTGCATATTGTGCCATTACAATAGGTTGAGATTTATAGTAGGGTGATTTGAAGCTAATTTAGAATTATGTTTTTCTTATTGATTTTCCTCTTCTGAAAATAATATGAATAGATATTCTCTAAATATTGATATTAATTAAATTATGATTTGGGTTGGCATGTAAATCTGATCTGCCTCTTCTTATGGGCAAGTATTTTTTTGCTACATAAATCGAGAGGATTTTTTTTTTAAACTCATTAAGAACACTTATGTGGCAAACTAGATTGGGGTTGTTGTTGTTTGTTTTATATTTATAATCAATTTATTCAAAGAATGGCTTTAATTTGTAATATAATAAATAAGACGAGAAAGCTTGATCTTGAATAGTAATTAGTGGTCACGTAGTTTTCTTGATTTAGGCAAATATGATCTACAAAAGTCCATCGACATAAACCGCCATCGATTAATTAGTTAGCCTACAAAGTACTTGTGGAAATAATCCCAAAATGTTTTTAGTTTTCATAAAAATGAATCAAGAATGATCGATTCATCTTCAATCCGTCTTTATCGACCAACTTGAAGAAAACATAGTGATTATCCTCCAAAATTTGATGGTAGTACAAGGACCAAATCATGAAAAATCTTCTCAAAAAATAATTATGTTTCTTTTACAATGTCCATGCTATAATATGTTTGGTATGCAATGCATGGTTAAATGTTTCTTTTTCAAAATGAAAATCGAGTAACCAATATTCGGATTAAACGTTAAGAAAGTTCCATAAAAATGGGCCACAGTCATCATAAAAAGAAACATAGCAAAAGATGGCTTAGAATTCTGTCAAAACTAACATAAGAAAATATCACTATTACAAAGCGCCATTATATCCAAGACATAGTTGTGTGAAAACACAAACAAAATTGTATCTATATATCATATGTACCAATGCAAGACAACAATTTTAATGAATATAGCTTATTAATTAGCTGCTCATAGGTTTTGCCCGGTACTTGTAGCTACACATTTTTGTTTTTTACACTACAACAAATTATGAAGAGTACCAAGGAATTTCTGGCTTGGTTATACTTGAAAATTGAAAGAGAGACAATAATAATTTTTTATATTATTTTTTAAAAATGTGGGCGAAACTATGGAGAGTTTTATTCATAACACTCATTTATGACGGAGGAATATCGAGGTTATATCATACTAAATAGATAAAAAAAAAAAGATAAAAAAAAGGAAGATTGTAAGAGATATAGATGAGTTAACTTTTTTTAAGATACCTATCCCTACTAAAGTCTCTAATAATAATTTTCAATATGCATTGATGATCCAAGGAGGACAAATTTTACCATTCAAAGAATCAATTATAGTTTTAGAAGATTGTCCATATTAATTAATTTTAATATTTTTTTTCTTGTTGTTGCAAAAGAAATAGATTTCAGAAAAAGGCTCGAGTAGAGACGTGCTCAAAATTCTGATGAATGTGCATACATACATATACATTTAAATATACATATACATTTAAATATATATATATATATATATATATATATATATATACATATGGTTGTGCAACAATTATTATTTCATTGGCAAAACCCCAAAAAAAACTAAACAATAGGAATCAGGCGTGGCAGATAAATAATGAGAATATCCTTGAATTAGGGGTAGCTGGCTCCGTACGTGAAATCAAACCCAATTCCAAATCTTGCATCATTTTTATTCCCCATGCATGCAATTTCATCTGCTTACGTGGCATCCCATCCCTCATCATTCTAAAACATATACTATTTGTTCATATATATATATATATATATATATATATATATATATATATATATATATATAATACTTACCCTAATTTAAGAGTAGTCACAATTTGTAAACATTCTATAATAATTTATCGTACAGCTTGCAAACTTCTTATTGGATGTATCTCAACTTTAATTATAGTGTAATGTTTTAATTAGTAGTGGCCAAAACTATTATTAGCTTCATCTTTTTTGGGTATTTTGTCGAAGCATGCATGCAAAAGCCTCTGCATCTCGTATATAGTGATCCCAATTAGCTAAACAAGGTGTGCCCATCTCATATATTATCCTTCAAAACACCAAATAATAATAAAAAAAAATCAACTGTTGACCTAGTGATAATTCCATATATATCTTTGAGTTCGTTCGAATCCCCTAAACCCATTTACAAATACTCATTTACAAGTGAATGATTTATCATCTTTCATCTTAATGTCTCTGTACTAAATAATATAATATTGATCAATAGTACCACTTGTAATTTGATCAATAATATCACTTCTAAAAAATAAAATAAAAATCGACAAAATACATGGATATATATAGTAGCAAATTATATCAACTTTGATTAGCCAAACACAAAATTTACATGGTTTTGTATCTTGATCACCAAAACAAAAAAGTAAAGCCTATAATTATTTTGCGAACCACATACGTCCGACATACCCAATTAAATAGGTTGCTTTTATATTATGATTTTTTTTTTTTTGTTTGGCAAAAGACCCATTGTATCTATAGTTATGTGGTGTGGCTGTAAAGTTTTATGCAGGAACAGTGACTTTGAAGGAAAAGGAAGTAATTAGTGCATTAGTGGTCTTTCCAATGAAGTTTCACAAATTCACACCCAACCTCAAACACATCTCCTACGGTCTTCTTGGCTTTTATTTTAAGATTTATATAAATAAATATAAATACATACCAATAATAATTCAAAACCTTCAGCTATGAAAGAAGCTTCTATGCGGAAAAGCTTACACCCACATATAGATTGTAGCATATAATTTTTATAGGGTAGTTAACATATCTAGCTAGCTAGACACATAAATACCCTACAAAAACCTCATTAATTAGTTGCTACTTGCTTTTTTTTTTTTTGAAACGAATTAGTTGCTATTTGCTAGGGAGTTCTATCTTCATTATGAAATTCATGCTAAATTAATTACTAATTAATTTACTTTCTCTCTCCTCTTTCTTTTTCTCTCCACAATAAAAATTTAAAGTTTCTTTGTTCTCTACCACCATCCTCCTTTTAAGGACTGAGACAACACTCTCCGGTATTCTCCGACTTAGGAGGAGATGAGGGATTTCATCATCTTCTCTATCCCATCATTTTTGAAGCATTTCACGCCATTCTCGTCAGTTTCTACCTTGGCTATCCCGTTGGATTCTGTCTCCCCCCTCCTGACATGCTCGGATCTGGTCTCACCTTCGTCGTCCTATCCCTCCGCCTTCCCCGGCTTCGTGGCCCGTTCCGCCGCGACTCCCCCCTTGCGTTGGTGGTGTTTGTTATTTTTTGTGGCGTGTTTTTAGAGAAGATGTTAATTTTGATAATTTAGAGATGGTGGAGTGTTGCATATAAACAAGTGAATAATAATACAATAGTCTGGTAGGGCTTATATAGC
This sequence comes from Urtica dioica subsp. dioica, assembly GCF_054948205.1. Lineage (NCBI taxonomy): Eukaryota > Viridiplantae > Streptophyta > Magnoliopsida > Rosales > Urticaceae > Urtica > Urtica dioica. Next base: position 3,142,596 of record NC_142761.1, read on the forward strand.
CATACAACCAAAAATCCTAAATACAAAGATGATTAAAATACCCTTACACAATAATAATAATAATAATAATAATAATAATAATAATAATAATAATAATAATAATAATAATAATAATAATAATAATAATACTACGCTAATATTCCCCCCGCAAACTCACGATGCTACATCAATAAGCATCGAGAGTTTGTCAGATAAGAAGCGGAAACGCGTGGAGTGAGCCTTCGTGAACAAGTCGGCAATCTGAAGAGATTAGGGAACGTAAGACAATGTGATAGTACCAAGCTGTAAGTGATGGTGTGTGACATGACAATCAATCTCGATGTGTTTGGTGCGCTCATGAAATACGGAATTGCGGGCAATCTGGATAGCACTCTGATTATCACAATACAATGGTGTAGGATGGCGAAGAGTAATTCCCAAATCATCAAGCAACCACTGCAACCAAACAATCTCACAAGTAGTCGAGGCCATGGCACGATACTCAGCTTTTGTAGAAGAGCGAGAAATAACATCTTGCTTCTTACTCTTCCAAGAAATGAGTGAATCACCAAGGAAAATGCAGAACCCAGTGGTGGACTTTCGATCCGTAGGATCACCAGCTCAATCAGCATCCGAGTAATCGCGCAACTCTAACGATGATGAAGAAGAAAAAAATAGGCTCTGAAACTGAGTGCCTCGAAGGTACCTAAGGATACGAAGAACAACAGCCCAATGAACTGTAGTAGGAGCAGTGACGAACTGACTAACCACATGGACGACGTGCGTAATATCTGGACGAGTAACCGTGAGATAGACCAAGCTGCCTACCACAATACGATATAGGCTAGGATCAAGTAGAGGAGACCCATCTGAAGGACATTAGCAAGCATTTCTCTCAAGAAGAGTGTTAGCCGTCTTGTTGTCAGTAAGACGTGCACGGTCAAAGAGATCCGTTATATACTTTGACTAGGATAGAAGGTAGCCTTTTGGGGAAGAGGCAACCTCTATACCCAGAAGTAACGTAGCGAACCCAAATCTTTCATAGCAAAGCAACGAGCCAAGTCGGACTTCAACGATTCAATTCCATCATAATCATCACCAGTAATAATCATATCATCAACAAACAAGGAGAGGAGAATACGACCTGTAGGCGTGCGCTTGACAAACAAGGCTGAATCGTGGTGACTAGGTAGAAAACCAAGAGAGATGATTGCGGTGGAGAACTTCTCAAACCATGCTCTGGGGGCTTGCTTGAGACCATAAAGAGCTTTGCGAAGCTTGCAGACATTCCCGAATTGATGCGCGATACCCGGAGGAGACGTCATATAGATTTCTTCATGAAGATCACCATATAAGAAAGCATTCTTGACATCCATCTGCGAAATTTTCCACCGATAAATTGAAGCAACTTCAATCAGAGTGCGAATGGTCGTCATTTTTGCAACAGATGCAAAAGTCTCCTCGTAATACATCCTATACTTCTGTGAAAAATCTTGTACAACAAGAAGAGCCTTGTACCGTTCCACAGATCCATCAGATTTTGTTTTAATCTTATGGACCCATCGAGAACCAATGCTACGCTTCCCAGACGGCAACGATATCAAATCCTAAGTGTGAGTCTGATGTAGAGCAGCGAGTTCCTCGGCCATAGCAGTCTGCCAAATGGGATCATGTACAGCCTTTCTATAGGACACAGGCTCATAAATAGAATGAATGGACATAAGAAAAGAAGCAAAAGACACAGAATATGAAGAGTAGGCAAAATCAGGAAGTTTAGTGGACTTACGAACGCGGGTGGACTGACGCAAAGAAAGATGATCCACGATCCCATGAGATGATTGAGCAGTCGTATGAGATGGCGTCGGAGGTGTCTCGTGAACAAAAGTATCAGGAGTTGTGGGTGTAACCTCGTCCGTGGCGGCATCAAAAGGGTCAATGTGAATGAGATCTGACTGAGTCATGTGATGTGAACTAGCGGGAACTGAGAAGAAGGGAATGTGCTCCAAAAAAACGACATGACGGGATACATACAATTTTTGACTAACCGGATCAAAACAACGATATCCCTTTTGACCCATACCATAACCCAAAAAAACACACAAGGCAGACTTAGGAGACAATTTAGTACGCTCGACGTGAGGTTGAAGTACATAGCAAGTGGAACCAAAGACACGCATGGAGGAATAATCAGGTGCGGTTCCGAACAGTTTTTCAAAAGGAGACAAACCTGAGTTGTGAGAGGTCGGAATTCTATTAATGACATGAGCGGCTGTATGCATGGCTTCCCCCCATAAAATACTAGGAACCTCGGCTGACAACAAGAATGAGCGAGCTGTATCAACAACGTGATAGTGTTTTCTTTCGGCAACACCATTTTGTTGAAGGGTGTCGGTGCATGAGGTTTGACGTATGGTCCCATCAGAAGCAAGTAACTGAGAAAAATCGTTAGAAGTGTATTCACCCTCCAAATCACAATAAAAACACTTAATGACAGCATAATGTTGTGTTTTAACAAGAGCTCTAAAGTCACGATAAATTCCCAGAAAATTAGATCGACGCTTCATAAGATAAATCCAAGTGTAACGAGTAAGATAAATTTTAGCTTAGTAAATATTTTGCATTTAGATTGTTTAAGCTTTGATGTTTTGTCCACTATTCTATGGTAGTTTTTGTGTTCCAAAGATGATTTAGTCATCTATCGGGTTCTTAGTTAGAGTTTGTTTGTGGTCTTTTGGCAATGCAAACACTCGAACATGTTTCTCCACGGTTGTTGGTCCTCGAGAAATTTGGTTCATTCATTAACCTATGAGACTTTTTTGAAAGAGTCAATGAGTTGCTCGTATGTTAGTGTAACTTATATTCCGTTCATCAGAAGTTCCCACCCAATGTGCTTTTATACAATTTTAGATTTGAATTATTGTTGTCTTGAGGTTTCATTTTACCTTGTTAAGAGATGTAAAATATTTATACTCTTGAGTTTCATACTCATTATCTATTTAAAAAACTTTGAGCTACATACTTTTATATATAAAAAAATTACCAACTAATTTATTTTTTGCTCAATGTGAACCGATCGAAAAAAAGAAATTCAATAAGTTCATGCATAATATATATACGTTGCAGGCCCGATGAACTAGTTTGGGTGTTACTTCTCCCTATTAAGTTTATTTTTATTTGAGGTAACGAATTCAATCTTCAAAAAATACATTCAACATTAAAGTTTAAAGGAATATTTTGTGATTTACTAAAATGTCGAATATAATTATTTGTACACTATATATGTAGTCTTAGAGACAAGATATTTATTCAGGAGAGACATAAATGATAAGAAAATAAAACACAAAAATAATACACTCAATTTAATTTTCCAAGGGGGCATATAAGAAATAGATTATCAAATCTACGAGGGACGCATATGAAAAATAGGTCATTTTGGACTAAAATCTAAAAATTTATGTGGGTAAAAATTAAATTCTAAATTCCCCTCCATGTTGTGTGGCCGCATTGTCAACCTCATTGGTATTATGTCGTGACGCTTTTCTAGGAGTCCTCTCCTTCTCCAACTTTATTCACCGTTGTTGCTTCACCCTCGCAAAGACCATCATCATCTTGCAGCTAAAAGTAATTAGAAGTTACAATGTTACTTCTAATACTCTGCTCTTAAAAGTATGTCGCTTCTAAAAATCACTTTTTTAAGAGTGAATCTTAGACTATTATGTACTTCTTCTATATTAGTAAATTTGTCTTCCACATTAACTCTCATCCATTCGAAATAATTTGCTATTGCACCGAATTGAGTTACCAAATTTTGTGTGTTCTTTATGTTTATGCTTTTAGTATGCACAGTATAGTTGCATAACTCATCTTGCTGCATAACTCATCTTTATCTCTCACATGTACTAATTTACATCACAAGCTTTTATTTTGCACACATTTTTTCATTATAAAATTAGATCTATAATTCAGTTCAATTTGTTTCACTCTAAATAACACAATAAAAATGAAAAAAAATTTCCCTTTCAACTTTCCCAGATTCTTAACATACCCTCTTAGACTAGAATAGTGATAGGGTGAGAGTGGCAATGATGGAAGGTAGTGAGTTTAGAGTTTAGGCTTTAGAACGAAAGAGAGCTTATATGCATGTGTTTATGTATATATGTGCGTATATATATGGGATCGAATAAGATGATGGTGAAGAGTGAATTGTATTGGCGTCATGAATAAATGTGATGGGTGTGGCTGGCAAACTCCATTATTACCACAAACCCACCCTCTTTGTTATGCACGCGAACCCACCAAACTCAACTCTCTCTCTCTCTCTCTCTCTCTCTCTCTCTCTCTCTCTCTCTCTCTCTCTCTCTCACGCAACCTTATATTACACCACCTATAGGCTGTGGTATAAAAATATTTATATATATACGATTACGCACCCCAAAATGGTCAACCACTGGCTGAATCAAATCTTACTTGAAAAGTGTAAAGAAGCCAAACTCTCCCTCAAACACCAAAAGTTGGGCACTTTTGGGTGAAAAGTCGCCACCAAAAATCTTCCCCATTTTAGAATATATACTTTTAGGAAAAATAAAGTAAAAGAAACTTTGGTTCAAGCAATACTTTGATGAAGGGACAAAGAAAGGTATATTCACCTATCTTTTTAGAAGAAACAAATGAAAAACATTATTTATGATTAAATATTGGGAGGGAGGATGACATTGATAGTTTGATACCGATCTTTAAGTTTAGAATTCTAAAATATTTGACGATGGGAAATTTTACCACATTTACAAGAATGGATTTTTACCATATTTTTAACAAAATACCCCTTCAAACATAATAAATTATTTCAAATGAAATAAATCATTCCAAATTTAATTCTTCTTTCATTCTCTCACTTGGTTTTTTTTTTATCTCTCTCAATCTCTCGACATTCTATCGACAAAATTAGATTTTCGACATATTTTTTAAACAAAAATGTGCTTTTATTAATTTTTTTTTAATATCTTCAACTCTATTGTCTCTTATGTGAATTCGAGATCAAACTTTTGTCTCTTAAGTGACTCTTGATTTTATATCCCCCATCTTACTTTCATTTTAACTTATTTCATGGCCTTGAGCCCTTGACTGAGAGAACATACGTTGACTCAGAAAACCAAATAAATACTTAAATTAATAAAGAAAATTATTTAATTAAATTTTAATTTAAAAAACCAAATAAAAAAGTTATTGAGTTAAATTAAATAATATTTTTATTTAAATTAAATAGAAAAATAATAATTAATTTTTTTAAAAAAAAATTATATTGATTAAGATGATATTCCTGAAATTAATATGTCTGATACTTCTTTATTTTAGCAAAATATTCGTGTTACGGCAACATAAATTACATGGTTTTTTATTGGGTTATGCTTTTGCAAATTGCAAATTATATGACTTTACTACCCATGATAGTCTATTACTTTGTAGTATAAATATGGTCGGGCCACAATATCATCAAATACCAGGAATGTGTCCTAACCGCTTAGCAAACGTGGGGCCCACTTAGAACCCCGTTGGTGGACATGGTGGGCCCACTTGGCCCTCCGTTCGGGCGACAATTGATGGATTTTGTTGGGCCTGGGCCGTCACAAAACAGCCTCTCGCACGCGCACATTTTCTCACACATGTGATAGTCTTTTTTATTTTTATAGAGTCGTATTGTATTTGTGTTGTGTATTTTTGTTATTATCAATTATTATTTTAAAATTAATAGCACTAATCGATCATTCGTGAGTGCTACTGTACCATGCGTAAAAAAAAAAAAAAAAATCCTAAAAGTTATGTAGCCCCACCACTCTCTCCCTATCTTATAGTTTGTTTGTTTTTTTGTTTTTTTATATATATCTATATGTACATTTTTTTTTTAATATAAGTGATTTTTTTTTTTTCACGGGCATGATTTCATGGCTTTTTAAGCCTGTCTTTTCTTTATCATATGTTAGACAATATATAGGATAAGGTCATGTTTGAGGTGCATTGTTGGGGTCGTGATGTGTGCCGATATTTTTATTTTTTTGTCCTTGATATGGTTGACTTTGTTTGATTTGACTAATGTAGTACTCGTCCGTGTCCTTTTCCTTCCTTTGCCTTGCACACAAAAACTAGTGCTATATAAATCAAGATCTTCAAGCATATAGATTTGATGCTCTCATATCGATTATGATAATGAATGTATATTCTCTTGATTTAAAACTATATCAATTTGTTTATTTCATTTTGATTTATTGGGGGAAGTTAAAGAAGATAAACATACATAATTAACAAGTATATATAGCAATATTGCAACCACATGCTAAGAATAACATTTGATGATTACACTCACACAAAGCCAATGAAATTCTCAAGTGGTGGACGTGCCTCTAAACCAAATTGAATAGTTATTCAAAACCCACGTCAACAATTTTGATTGGGTTAGTGTTTCATTGTTTCGTTGGCTTTGGACTTATAATTGGTGACCATACAAAGCAAAGGTAGCTAGTGACACATACACACTTTACACACACCAAATATAATGAATATTCTTAATTAAACATTACAAAGAATGTGCTAATTGATAAGGATGGTTCCCAAAGAAGCATTAATCATGTCACACAACGTAGGTGGGATAAATATTAGATTTTTTTTTCTCTCTTTTTTGTAGGCAAACAAGACATGTTAGAGAGCTCTAAGTGGCCATAATCTTTCCTCAAGTTACTCTCCTTGCCCCCACAAAAAAGAGTCCAAACCCACAAACAAACAAACACATATCCTCTTCCAAGGCATATAAACGATATCTCATTATTAACCTTATTTTATAACAAAAGGGTTACAAATATATGCTCTCTTTCTCTCTCACATCATGCCCCTACTTCTCGAGCCTTGCAATACAAAAGTTAAAAATCTATTTTGATGTATGAAATGTCTATGGGAGAAAGAAGACATACACGCCATATCATTTCTCTCGTGCTTTTAGCAAGTTCTCTCTCTCTCTCTCTCTCTCTCTCTCTCTCTCTCTCTCGATACACACACACACACACACACAGAATCTATCTTACTCCACGCAAGCATCATATTGATTTGTGACCCTCTAATTTGCCTCTTCTTTTATCCTTCTTATTCGTTTTCTGTCCGATGCACCCAAGGGAGTTGTTAATTTTATTCAGAGAAATTATAGAAAATACGACCAAACAACACGCTGAATTTCATTTTTATCCTGCAAATATTAAAAAATTAAAAAATACCTATTTGGACTGAAATATAATAATTAAGATTGTGTCTCCTTCGTCTCATACAGCCAGAGCGGGTGCAATAATCTATTTTTATATATTTGCAGCCGGCTATTTTTCGGAGGCATTGATTTTTTTAGCTATCAAAATTATTTTTGTTTAAGGAGTCCTATTCATTTATTTTCAGTGTGTTATTAGTAAAATTTTATGAAATTTCTCTTGGTATATAAACTTCTCAATTCTCATTATTACTTCTTCTGTTTCTTTTAATGTCTTACAACAATACAATATGGTCTTTTTTTTTTTAATATTTTAATTTTTGTGTTTGTGGTTGCTTTCGATTCAACCCACTAATGAAATTTTTATTGAAATGGGTAGTTGAGAAATGGAAAATAAATAATATATGGATTGATCATAGTCATACCACGCTTTTTTGGCCACTTTGGTGTCTCTTCCGGGCGATTGGATTTTTTAGATTCTCCAACAAGTTACAATATCTAAGATAAGTTAGATCATATCCAAAATTCCAAATTGTCTTCTTTTTCTCTATTGTAAATTTGAATTTATGATATCAATGAAGTACTAGTGGAGACAACACAAAACCTTTTTTTTTTCTTACTACAGAAATAAAGAGTACGAGTATAGCATGCAGGTATATAAGTTGGGTTACTAGTAAGAAAATCATAGGTGATATAGTTCTAAAACGTTAACACAAAACAAACCAACAAAATCTTTCATGCATGTTTAAATTTGGACAAAATGTTGCCCTTGGGTTTTGAATAATATTCCAATTGAGCATCACAAGAAACATCAAACTTTTTTCTTCTTCTTCTTATCCATCAAACTAGCACTACGAGGCTTTTACTATCTATAATGTTCCCACTAAAACAAAATTTAGCAAAGGTTAATAATTAGCGAGACCAAAAGCAAATTAATAGTAAAAAAAAAAAGTAACACACCAACATGAAAGTGTAGTTGTAATCCTTGAGTGGCTAAAGCTCAATAATTTTGGGTCTAATAAACTCTTGATTTGTAACCAATGACGCTGACATAAACATGGTGTCACTCTTTTGTGTTCATACTTCATAGTAGAGGAAACTATAAGTGTGTGAGTCAGTAAATATATCAGTAATAGCCAGTCAGTTATATGGCCCACATAGAGAGTTTCAAAAGATATATCTATATATATATATATATATATATTGATGTCATTGAGCGACCCTAATATAATATCACGTTGATACAAATACAATATAAGTATAGCCTTACTTGAAAGTTGAAAGGTGTAATTGATAATAAGGCACGGATTTGTAAGCATGGAGGCCATCATGTTCCCTCTTCTCCAAACTCTTCAAAAAGCCATTTCATAATAGTTAGCACAAATTCACCCATTCGGATACTAATTAAATTATAGCACGTCGTTGCTTATTGTTTGTGAATGGAGAAAAATATAGAATCAACTAAATTATATAAAAGAAAATGGGACGCGTTGCATTTTAATTGGATAAATGTATTGTTTTAAAAAACTTGTATTCTATGTGTGATTACGGGACAAATTTTGTTTCTATGTCAATATTGTCGAAAATTCTAAAACTATGTGTAATTGTCTAAAATAATAATAATAATAAAAAAAAACTTAATGCTACTAAATCGACTCTTTCTCATTCTTAGTTTCAGATTTTTTGGGAGACTTTGTGAACTTTATGACCATAAATTGACTCTCTCTCATTCCAACATATTTCTTTTTGAACATTCCTGCAACCTCTAATGATTTTCCAAAGGCATTACAAACTCCAAAAATTTAATTTGATTTTTTAGAGAGAGACGGTCTTCCCAATCCACTTCTTTTTTTTTAATGAGTGAGAAAGGAAAGTGTGGTTGGGTTATTTGGCCCAAATAAGTGGACCAACAAAGAGAGAGAGAGAATTGCCGACATCTTGGAACTCTTAATCCTTTTTTAATTAATTTTTTTAACCCATTAGTATAGAGAGCAAATTAGATTCTAATTCTACGCCTCCTATGATTACCCTTCTCGCATTTCAAAAGTAGATATTGGGTTCAAGCATATTTATTGATATAATAAAAACCTTATGTATCTATTTGTCCATGTTTGGCCTTTAATGGCTTTTTTTTTGCATGCCATTTGATTACTATTGTATGTGCTTATTAGTGACTTAAAAAATGACCACCTAATTTGAATGATATCTCTTAACATGATACAAAGTGGTCTCATGTTTTAATAAATAGTATTACTATTGGTGCTGCTATTACCTGTGTCTACTATATTATATTTCAACATCTTGAATTCTCTAAGTACTAGATTTTAAAGTGTCACAAATAGTACCTTAGAACTGTTATTATTATTATTATTATTATTATTATTATTATTATAAAAGTAGTTTAGTCTTTAGCTCTTTGTTATCTTGCCTATTGATATTCATTTTTGATGTATTATTTATTAACATATATATATATATATATATTAGTTATTATTAATATTATTATTTATTTAGGATTATTTCCCTTTTTATTTATTTCCCTTTTTGTCATATTAGGGTTATATATACACAGACTATTGTATTTATTTTCTATACAATTCATTATTCAGACTCTTTTTTTTTTCTTTGAATCTCTAAATCTTCATGGTATCAGAGCCATCTTCTTCACTCATGGCTTTTGTTGATTGACTGAAGAAAGTTAATACACTAACCACGGTGTTCACGGATCGAACTCTGCGGTGAGTTCGCGTATCGTTGGTATTTTCGCCTCTTTTTCTTGATTTGTGGATGTCGTAATTGATTGGGTGATTGTTATGTTCTTCGTTTTAGTGCTGTTTGGATGCGTTGGTGATTGCGTTTTTGGATTTTGATTTGGGGGTTTCTCTCTGTTTGTTTGAATTTCGTTTTTGGAGTGTTTGGATTGGTGTTTTTCGATATGGCGGGTCGTAGGGATGATTCCCTTCAGGCGATTGGTGTTCAACTGGATGACAAAAATTACTCATATTGGAGTTATGTTATGAGAATTTTTTTGCGTGGAAAATCGATGTGGAGTTATGTGACGGGTGTGCGTCCTAAGCCTTCCGATGAGAAGGCTGAAGATTTTGCAACTTCGGTTGATGCTTGGGAGGCTGAGAACACTAAGATTATCACATGGATTAACAATTCTGTTACCTACTCGATCGGTGCTCAGTTGGCGAAGTACGAGACTACGAAAGAAGTCTGGGGACATATGGAGAGACTCTATACTCAGTCTAATTTTTCCAAACATTACAAGTTGGAGATGGATATTTGTGCGCTTTGGCATAACGTTTTGAGTACTCAGGAGTTCTATTCAGCCATGTCCTCGTTGTGGGATCAGTTGGCATTCACTGAGTTGGCTGAGTTGAGAGCAATGACGGCTTACATCTCTCGACGTGAAGAACATCGATTGGTTCAGTTCCTGATGGCCATTCGTGACGACTTTGTGGGATTGCGTGGTGCGATTCTTCACCGCGGTCCTCTTCTTTCTGTTGATTCTGTAGTCAATGAGCTGTTGGCCGAAGAGGTTCGTCTCAAGTTTAAGATTGACAAGGAGAGTCCATCACCCGCAATGCCTGCTGTCCTTGCTGCCCCGTACCGTTCTCATGTTGGTAGAACGCTCAGGTTATCACTCTCTCTGGATAAATGTGTCTTCTGTAAAGAGAGGGGAATTGGAAGGCACAATGTCCGAAGTTAGGCAGGGATAGAGCCTAGCAACAACAGCAGCAACAATAATGCCCACCCCAGCCTCAGTCTCGCCAAACGGCTCCGTAGGTACCCCGTCCGATGGCTCCATGGGCACCTCGTGCAATAGCTTCGTGGGCACCTCGTCCGACGCCTCCGTGGGTACCTCCGCCCACCAACGACGTTGCTGCCCCATCTGTGGACTCGTTCATGTTTGAGCAGTTCCAGCAGTTTCTTACCTCGCAGCCTCATGTCATGTCTGCCTCTTCCTCTAAAGGTTTGTCCTCATCGTCAGTCTCGTGTATACCATCCTCCATTTGGATACTTGATTCGGGTGCCTCCAACCATACGTCCCCTTACTTTCCACCTTTTGTGTCTTTGTCCCCTCACTCGTCTATACCCATTATGACCGTCGATGGTACCCATATGCCATCAGAGAGTTTTGGTTTTGTTGTTACATCTCATATTTCCGTTCCTGATGTCTAATATATTCCTAGTCTTGCTTTAACTCTTGTGTCTGTCAGTCAATTGACAAATTGTGGTTTCATAGTCACTTTTTCTTCTTCATCTTGTTGTGTTCAGGATCCGCGATCTCAGACGGTGATTGGGACAGACCGTAAGCAGGGGGACTCTATGTCTTGGATGAACTTAAAAGTAACAGATGTGACCGCCTCTAGTGTAGATTTATCTTCTTTTCGTTTGAGTCATTTGTCGTCTGACTTTTATTTGTAACATTCTCATTTAGGTCATGTTTCAGCGTCTCGTTTGCGTTTTTTGGTTTCTACGGGAGCTTTAGGACATCTGAACTCCCAAGATATTTCTGATTGTAGTGGTTGTAAACTTGCAAAATTTTCAGCTTTACCATTTCATAAAAGTGTTTCGTCCTCTCTTGCTCCGTTTGATCTTGTGCATTCTGATGTATGGGGACCTACTCCCGTATCTACTAAGGGTGGTTCTAGATACTACGTTTCATTTGTTGATGATTTCACTCGTTACACTTGAGTTTATTTAATGAAACGTAGATATGATTTTTTTGGCATTTATCGTGATTTTAGAGCCCTCCTAAAAACACAACATTCTGCTGTCATTAAATGTTTTCATTGTGGTTTATGGGGTGAATATACTGTCGGGGATGATTCCCCCATATAACCATATAAATGTGAGATTCCCCCATATAACCATATAAATGCGAAAAAATAATTAATTACGCTAATCATGAGCTAATTAATTCAATGATTATATGACAAGATCTAGATTTACGTTAATTAATAAATATAAGAGAGCATATAAGTCAAGCAACCGAAACAAGAGTAAACAAGTACTTACATTGATTTTCGGTTCACGAACTGAAAGCTTTCACAATCTGTCTTCGTCTTGAACGTACAAGCTTCCACACGATCCAACAAAGAACTCCGTCTTCAAGGACTCGATGTGATGACACCTTAGTCTTCCGAAACGTAATCTCCGAGACGAATAAGAAAGATGCCTTAATATCAAACAATGTTTGGCAAAACATTTCCTTCTCATCTTTTGTTAGGTTAAAAGAAGACAGTGGCAAATATGTCCGATTGACTTTCTCCTCCGGAGCTAATTCTGTTCTTATTCCCATACGCACCATGTCACGCCGTGATGAGATTTTGTCTTTAATTTTACCAGGGATATTAAGAAGTGTACCAATAATACTATGGCGAACATTCTTCTCAATATGCATCACATCAAGATTATGCTGGAGTAGTAGATGTTTCCAATATTCCAATTCGAAGAAGATTGATTTCTTCTTCCAACATCCCTTTGAATGGCGTGTCTTCTCGGTGTCTCGAGTTTTTCGAAAACGACCGACAACAAGTAGAATTTTTGAGTAGAAAATATATTCATTTGAACCGAGAGATTTCAGTGTCAGCTCTTTAGTGGAGTCAGTTGATATTAAGCTAGAACTTAAATTTCGTGATCTCCGAGACGAATAAGAAAGATGAGTGGGCACAGTCTTATTTTACTTATCAGATTAGCCTTAAGTCCATCGACGAGGAGAATGTTGTCGAGAACTGGTAGACCAGAGAAATTCAACTTCCATTTTCCCACCACCGTCCTGGTAGAACCTCTTCCAAAGGTAACATGGCCTTTTGAGCAGTTTTTCACATTGTTGAGAAAAGTGTCATCCCCGATCATGTGTCTTGAACACCCGCTATCAAAATACCAATCCTCTCTAGCGGTGGATTTCAGAGAGGTATAGGCCACATGAGCCATGTGATCTTACGTGATCCTCCACTCTTGGTGAGCAAACTTGTGATTTTCCCCCATATAACCATATAAATGCGGAAAAGTAATTAATTACGCTAATCATGAGCTAATTAATTCAATGATTATATGACAAGATCTAGATTTACGTTAATTAATAAATATAAGAGAGCATATAAGTCAAGCAACCGAAACAAGAGTAAACAAGTACTTACATTGATTTTCGGTTCACGAACTGAAAGCTTTCACAATCCGTCTTCATCTTGAACGTACAAGCTTCCACACGATCCAACAAAGAACTCCTTCTTCAAGGACTCGATGTGATGACACCTTAGTCTTCCGAAACGTAATCTCCGAGACGAATAAGAAAGATGAGTGGGCACAGTCTTTATCTCATTAGATCACGAAACTAGGTGTCTCGAGATCTTTCTCTTATTTTACTAAGAATGGAAACGAATTTCAGAGGGGAGGGAAGGCAGAAGTGCACGGCCAAGAGGAGGCTAGGTTGCACGAAATTTCTCTCAAAATTTGCTTAAAATAATTGCTTATTTTTGCATTCTCATGAACCCCTATTTATAGTAGTAAAAAGGAGATATTCATGGAATCTTCCAGAATATTTTATTTCCTTTTATTGTGTTTACACTAGAGGATTTAATCTAGTCCCTTGGATCTCAACAAGTGAATCCTACTTTTTCTCTCATCCATCAGATCAATATCTATGGGATATTATTCTTTTATTTAAATAGAGAATAATTTATTTAGTGAGATAATAAAGGAGAATATATTATTCTTCTAAATATTCTCCTAAATACTTTCCTTTAAATAAGGAAAAAATATAGGACAATATCTTATATTTTTCTCTCTCCTTTATTTAAACAACTAAAGAGAAAATATTGGTAAATACCAATATTGAGAAAGTCGAATTTTAGGCACACGGCCAAGGGGAATTTGCGCAACTCTTATGCCGAAATTCCCAAATTCGATTTTCATATTTTGTGCAAGGCCCAATTGCTTAAAACCCAATTAATCATTTATTTACTTGGTCCAACAATAAACAAATAATTAATAATTGTTTATTTACTTGATCAAACAATAAATAAACAATTCTACCATAAATATTTATTTAATTATGCGAATACCCGTTTTCCAGAATTAATGCTGTCAATCACAATTACAGCAAGTGAGATTAATAATGATAAACATTATTATACGAAAGTTCTTATCCGCCTTTATCAGAGCCAAATCGGGGACTATGGACCTAGTAATAGAAGCTTAACAAATCCGATGAAAAAGACGAAATAGTCCTTTCTCTTTTGTCCATCGATTCGTCTAATCTTGGTCAAATACTCCACCTTGTAAGCCAAGACTGAACTCTCCTTTATACTAGAATTACATTTACTCATCGTGACGAGTGTCCACTGATATAGTCAGTTCGTGATCAAGATCCTCCAGGTTCAACCCGTGTCAAGAGAAGTCAATTTTTCCGTTATACTTCTCTTGATACATATCAGCCCTAAGCATTGTTGCTTCCCTAGCGAAAGATTCTTTCGAACGTTACTTACTTCGAAAGTGCGCGCAATCTATCGGTTCTGGAATCAACCCTTAGGTGAGAGAACATTAACCTTCTTTCAGGAAGGCTGGATTCCGTATCTGTAAATCATTTCCCACTCGAATTATGCTCTGAGAAAACTCCCAAGACATAAGCTGTGATTAGCATGAATAACCTTTTAGCGAATGAGTCAAAGAGCTCAGTAACATAACCCAGTGTCCATGATCACTTCAGGATTTAGATCAAGTCTCACTGTGACCATCATAGTGGCCTCGGTTAGTGTGTCGTAACGGTCCTTAAACGACACATCTACACATCATGTTTATAATCATATGAAAAACATTTTTGCTCAAGAAAGTTTTCTCATTAGAGTTCTATAACTCATGGTAGTGGGGTTTGAAACTCCGGATTTCTAAAAAACTGGAGTTTCAGACAGCCGCGCACCTCGGAGTAAAATCGCCATATCTGGCGGCTCCGATGTCCTTTTGAGCCGAAAACGGTGGAATTGGACAGAGGACAGACAGAGCTTTAATTTTATTCAAGAATCATTAAATTTCGATTTCGGAGCAGAGAGTTATGCCACTTTTAATTCGGGTTTACTCCAGCTCGAAGAAAAAGAAATAATTAAAGCTTGGTCTTTTTTAGGTGCGAAAAAGAATCGAGTGTAACGGAACGTTTTATGAAGGTTGTTAAAGCTTTTATTTGTGTTTTATTAGCAAGGTAATAACATAGAATAAAAGAAATAACAACATGCATAAAACGATTCAAGTAAAAATAAGAAACTAGCAAGATATCAAAACTAGTCACAAAAATTTACTCGAAATTTCTCAAACCTTTAAAACACGTTTTTCAATATAAATAATTAAAAACTTTTAGAACTGATTCTAATGTGTTTTAAAAACATCCCAAACTCATAGAAAATCGACATGCTTTTTAATTTAAAGACAAGAGCATTAAATTAAAAAAAAATCTAAGATTACAATTCTAACTTGTCACAAAATTAGTAAACTTTTGAAAACGATTTTCAAGCTCATAATTTTAAAAACATGTACATGCTAATCTTTGACCATAGCTCTGATACCATTTGTTGGAATCGATCTAGGGTTTGAGAAAATAATTAACGCTTCGGTAAGCGGCGGAATTTTAAAAATTTTCTTTTACAAGTAAAAACAGTTTTTACTAACCTAGACAAGTGCAAGTACATGTAATTAAAAACCAATATGAGCTAGAAGTTTACTAACCTTTCTTGAAGCTTGAACTTTGAAGAAGCTTTTGGAAAGTTTGCAACGCTCGTCTCCCCTCGCAGCACGTCTCTCTTTCTTTCCTCGGTACCTCGAGCAACCACGAAAGTTTCTATCACTAAATCACTCGAAAAGAAGGAATCAGTGAGTGGGCACTTTTAAACACTACGACTTAAGAACGAGTCTCGAAGTCGCAGAGCTAAACACTAGGTCGAGTGAGGACCTAGGTGCCAAGACAAGAAAAAATCGAAAATAAACTAGAGAGAGAGAGAGAGGATTTTCGGCCAAGTTCTAGAGAGAGAGTCTCTCAAATCTCTTAAACTTGGATGATTGAAATATGAGGAATGGGGCTCCTATTTATAAGAGAGGTTTTACCTTCAATAAGGTAGTTTCCTCTTCTATAGAATATCACATATTCATGAGCAAAAATCCTTTGTTTCCCATTCCATCTTGGGCGCCCAAGGCTGCCTCCTAGAGGCTTGGATTTGTTTCCTTTTTTGTTCCTTGGCTTGCCCTTTTCTCACTTGGCCGAAATTCCCCATGCATGTGTGGGAAATTTGTTTCCACTTTTTCTTTTGGCAAGTATCTAAATACATTTATGCACAAAATAAACTCTCCTATTTCTCTATAGGGTAGGCGCCCATAATCTTCTAGAAAAGGCTTCTAGAATTTTCTTCACTTGTTCATGACAACATAAGAAAAGGCCCATTTAGAATTTTCAATAAAATTCTTATGAAATGAAATTAATTCACAAGGCCCAATGATCAAGTCATGGCCGAGTGACATTAAGTCATCAAATGAACTTGTCAAAAAATTTATTGACATTCATTTCATCCATTGTCTCAAAAGACAAAAATACCCTTTTGACTATTTTCGTTCTTGTTTTGACTTAGCTTCCAGTTTAACTATTCCTATCGATGTGATTCGTGACAGTTGCGGGCTCCGTAACAAGAAATGATATATTCTGTTAAAGACAGACCTTCGCGTAAATTGCTTTGAATAGGTAAATCAGTGACCTCATGGATCCAAATGAACAAAGCTTTAGCTAAACACTTGGACTCAAAAGTTCACAAACCTTTTCCAAGTTTAGCTTAATGCCAACTGACTCCACTAAAGAGCTGACACTGAAAATCTCTCGGTTCAAATGAATTTGTTTTCTACTCAAGAATTCGACCTAATTATGATGAGCGGATCCACTGAATATTATCTATGTTTACCCTTCATGAATGTCATCAGCTAGTCGGGATTTACTAAATTACCATTTTACCCTTCTAGCTGTTATTTCCTCAACTCCTTTGTCGCTTGTGAATAAGTTAGAAACAATGTATTGACGAGGAGCTAACAAGTCACATTGTTTCATCCAAAAGAGTCAGGACTCAATTTGGACACTGGCCAGTTCATTTATTCACACTCCAAGGAACAAAGCATGAGGTGACATACATTGCATTTCAGCAATCTTGTACATGAATTCCATATCTATGAGAACTTCACAAAGTTACTCATGACAGACTCACAACTTAGTACTTCACCAATAGGCCTTGTTCGGAATCACATAGTGAGTCCGAACTTTGACTTTCTCAAATGAGAATACTAAGGTGTGAAATGGCATGTCTCATTTCAGGATTAAGGTAAGCATGATGCAATTCATACATAGTGACTTCGAGACATAAGAGGTTAAATGGTTTGTTCTTATATTGTCTTTAGAAGTGCACTGGTCAATTCAGTACCTTCGGAAGATACCTAGAAGAACTATAGAGTCCTCAACTCTCAATGCCTCATAACCAGACATCATAGATTCTTCTAACAATCATACTGAGGTCAATAGTCCTTTGACCCTAAGATTGCGAATATATCGTTTTAAGCAAACTACGAAGAGTTTGTTCATGCAAATCTACATTTGTCTCTTCGTAAGTTGTTAAGTTTGTTTATGGACTAAAAGACTAAGGTTTTATCATAAAGCTTCAAACAAAGAAAGAATGAATGAACGTTCAACTTTATTAATGAATAGATAGGCAATTACAAGCAAGAGTCTTCATGAGACTTTATTACATCAAATGTACAAAATAAAGACTACAACTCTTCTTGTGGGCACCATTGACAACAAACTCCCACTTGACTCAAAGAAGGTGTGTGTAGTCCTTCATGCCTAATCCCTCACGATGTTGGTCGAAGACCTTGTTCGCTAGGGCCTTGGTGAATGGATCTGCGAGGTTGTCCACCGTTGAGATCTTCTTCACTTCCACGTCTCCGCGCTGCACGATCTCTCGAATCAAATGGTATTTCCTCTCAATATGCTCAGAGCGCTTATGGCTTCTAGGTTCCTTTGAGTTAGCGACAGCCCCACTATTATCACAATAAAGGGTCATGGGCTCGTCGACGTTTGGAACAACTTCCAAATACTTAAGGAACTTTCTAAGCCATACAGCCTCTTTGGATGCTTCACAAGCAGCCACATATTCTGCTTCCATTGTGGAGTCAGCAATGCAAGATTGCTTAATACTTCTCCACACAACAGCTCCACCATTAAGGATGAACACAGATCCCGAAGTGGATTTCCTGGAATCCTTATCCGCTTGAAAATCGGAGTCGGTATATCCCGTCATAGTCAGGTCAGTACCTGAGTATGTAAGCGTCAAGTTCCTAGTTCTTCGAAGATACTTAAGAACATGCTTAACAGCAATCCAGTGCTCGGGTCCAGGGTTGGATTGGAAACGACTTACTACGCCAACGGCGAAACAGATGTCAGGTCTAGTGCAAAGCATAGCATACATGAGGCTTCCTACGGCAGAGGCGTAAGGAATCTTCCTCATGTCTTCAATCTCTTGTGCAGTCTTGGGAGACTGGTCCTTAGAGAGTGAAACTCCATGCCTAAAAGGTGTTTGACCCCTCTTGCAGTCTTGCATCGAGAAGCGATCCATCACCTTATCAATATAAGATGCTTGAGAGAGCGACAGGGTCCGGTTTTTCCTATCTCGAAAGATTTGGATTCCCAGAATGTATGCGGCTTCTCCTAGATCCTTCATATCGAATTGCTTTGCCAGCCAGACCTTAACCTCAGATAACTTACCCACGTCATTACCAATGAGTATTATATCATCGACATATAGTACCAGAAACACAACCTTGCCTTCGTGTATTAACTTGTAAACACAAGGCTCATGTATTGACTGTTCAAAGCCAAAGCTCTTTACAGTTTCATCGAATCTAATATTCCATGACCTAGATGCTTGCTTTAGTCCATAAATGGATTTAAGCAACTCACAAACCTTGGTCTCTTGACCTTTATCCACGAAACCGTCTGGTTGAGCCATGTAAATGCGCTCGTCAAGATTGCCATTCAGAAAGGCTGTCTTGACATCCATTTGCCAGATCTCATAGTCGAGAGCTGCAGCTATGGATAAGAGTATGCGGATGGATTTAAGCATCGCGACTGGCGAGAAGGTTTCTTCATAGTCAATCCCTTCTTGTTGGGTATAATCCTTCGCCACAAGTCGTGCTTTGAACGTCTCGACGTTCCCATCAGGACCCATTTTCTTCTTGTATATCCACTTACACCCTACGGGTTTAATCCCTTCAGGAAGGTCTACAAGTTTCCAGACTTTGTTGACATACATCGAGTGCATTTCAACTTTCATGGCGTCAAGCCAAAGGTTTGATTAAGAACAAGCCATCGCTTGGCTATAGGAAACAGGGTCATCCATGTTGGAGACGGCTACAAGAGAGTCTCCATAAGACATGTACCTGTCAGGCTGTTGAACATCCCTACCACTACGTCGAAGTACTACTTGACGAGATTCTGATGAGTTAGGTTGTGTTTCAGTTGGGGTAAGAACAGTTCTTACAGATGAGGTAGAAGCTTCCTCACCCAACTTTTCTTCAAGCACAATTTTGCTTCTAGGTTTCGCATCCTTCATGAAGTCCTCCTAAAGGAAACGAGCATTCGTGCTAACGAAAGTCTTATCGTCCTCGGGACTATAGAAAATGAAACCTTTGGTTTCCTTTGGATATCCCACAAACAGGCACAATTCTGACCTACTAGCCAACTTGCTAGTCTTTTGCCTTAGCACATGTGCATGGCAACCCCAAATTCGGATGTGGCCCAAACTTACTTTACGGTCAGTCCATCTTTCATAAGGAGTACCAGGAACCGTTTTAGACGGAACTTGGTTCAGAATGTAAGCGGCTGTTTCTAGGGCATATCCCCAAAAGGAAAGCGGGAGTGATGAGTAACTCATCATCGATCTAACCATCTCCATAAGAGTTCGGTTTCTTCTCTCTGACACTCCGTTTTGTTGAGGTGTGCCAGGTGCGGTAAGCTGAGAAGCGATACCTTCTTCTTTAAGAAAGTCATCGAACTCTCCAGACATATACTCACCACCTCGATCAGATCGAAGGGTTTTGATCACTTTGCCAGTTTGCTTTTCCACTAAAGCCCTAAAGACCTTAAATACGTTAAAGGTCTCGGATTTGTGTTTGAGCAAATAGACAAACCCATATCGTGAGTAATCATCAGTGAAGGTAACGAAGTATTCGTATCCTCCACGTGCCTGTTGGCTGAGCGGACCATATACATCAGAATGTATTAGTTCCAGCAACTCAGTGGCACTTCGACCTTTATCAGAGAAAGGTCGCTTAGTCATTTTTCCTTCTATGCAGGATTCACAAGTAGGTAGTGAACCTATTGCAGAGGCTTGGAGTGGACCATCCCTCACAAGTCTCTTAATCCTTTCTAGACTGATATGATCAAGTCTTAAGTGCCATAAGTGTGTTGATTTTGTTAGATCGGAGGATTCAGAAAGTTTGATCCTCTTTGGCTCCCTAATTAGATCATTATCTATTTCGGTGTCTAAAAGAGAAGGTTGAGTGGGATAGATGTAGAAAAGAGCATTCTTCATACATGCATCAGTGACAAAAGAATTATTAGGAAACGAAATACGAATTCCATTCTTAATGAACTTTAAACAATAATCTTGCTCACGAAGACGAGCAACGGATATTAAGTTCTTCCCAAAGGTAGGAACAAAATAAACATTATTCAAGTTTAAAGTGCGGTCTTCAAAAGACAGCGTCACGGATCCCACAGCCTTTGCAGACACCAGGCTCCCATCACCCCATTTGAAACAGAACTCGCCTTCCTCTAAGCTTTTGGTCTTCTTGAAACCATTCAAGGAACAACAAATATGGTTAGTAGCAGCGGAGTCAAGAATCCACGTTGATACATTATCAGCTACTAAGCATGCTTCGGTAACTAGTACAATATGTTCCTTTGCTTTGAGATTGGCAGGACAGTTCTTTTTATCGGCATTGTGAGGTCTCTTCTTAGTTCCAGAGGCGGAGGCTCTTTGCTCAGTAGCATGTGCCTCTCCTTGATTCCTCTTTCTCTTAGTGAGACCTTCAGCAGTGTAAAACTCCTTTATAAGCTTGGTAACAGTGTACTCTAGCTTGTTTATGGAGTAGTTCATTTTGGAGGTATCAAGACATGCGGGGAGAGTTTCTAAGATCATATCTATGACATTCTTCCCATCAATCTCAGATCCTAGGATTTCCATTTTATTCAGAAAACTAATGATCAGTATCATAAAGTCTCCAACAGGAGTCCTAGCCTTCATGTGACAGTTCATAAACTGTTGGACTGCTTGTTGCCTTGTTTGACGTCCTTGCCCTCCAAACATCTCAAGGAGATTGTAGAGCATTTCGGCGGCAGTCTCGATGTCACGATGTTGCTCTTTCAGCATATTGTTCATAGATGCCAGGATATAGCACCTCACAATCTCATCGGATCGAAGCCAGGCCGCTAAGGCGTCATTGTCCTCTTGATTTGAATCATCATTCGTCAGAGGAGGACACGGGGTGGTGAGTGCCCATTTGTGCTTGTTAACGGTAGGTATTATGTTGAGGTTACGTTTCGAATCTACGTAGTTTTCGTTTTCGAGTTTGTTCGAGGAAAAGATGAAAGAGAGAGAATTGGGAGACATTTTGCCTATAAAAGTTGAAACAAGTTTATGATTAGTCTTTGGTTTAGGATTTAAGTTTGTTTAAGACTTTATAAAATCCAAAGGTGTTATGAACAAAATGACACTTTACTCCTTCGAGGGAAGGCCGCAACGAGTCTCATTTCATAAGTAAATGACTCATCATTAATGCATAGCCAAGATGTCAATACATCAATTTTGACTAGCCACCTTGTAAATTGGTTTGATCACTCACATCCTTTCGCAGGGCCTCGAGGGAGGATTACTAGGGATTGAGTCTAAGTGTGTAACCAACCACTTAGTCCAAGAGATTGACTTTGAAAAACAATCCGCCGAGGGGAGGTCTTGTCTCATTGTCTCTCTTTCGGATTTAGCTCATTGAGCAATGATCAGTGCAAAGCGCCCTTGAGTACTCTCATTTAAGAGAGGGCCACGAGGGTGACTCTTAGTCTGGCGACACTTGCACTTTTCATTAGTGTTGGAGATCGTGGGTTACAAACAACAAGTATAACCCTCCCACTTAGTTTTTGGTGTTGGTTCACCGACTCTTATAAGTTCGGAAACAGATTTCCTAGTTAAAGAGCGACAGAGCGGACAACTAGAAGAGAATCCTAGATCGACATGTTCAGAGCAGTATTAGTGCATAAAGGCACAAGGTACATACTCGATCTTTTCCTATTTTCTATTTCGGGAAAGTGCATGAGGGAAGTGTGAACTTCAACTCACTCGAACACTTGAAAGTTTGAGATTACACATCTTTTTATTTTTCGGCTTGTCTACAAAGAGACCTCCCACTCAAATTTTCAAGAGCATATAGATTTTGAACATATGTGATATAGATATAGTTTTGAAAACATTTTGAAAACTTATTTGATTTGGATGACAAAATATTTTCAAGTTTGAAAGTGAAAACGGTTTTTCAAAATTCAAACTAGTTTTGTAAAAACTCAATTTCAATTAATCTTTCAAAAATCAAAACTTTTAATCTTACACATCATGTTTATAATCATATGAAAAACATTTTTGCTCAAGAAAGTTTTCTCATTAGAGTTCTATAACTCATGGTAGTGGGGTTTGAAAATCCGGATTTCTAAAAAACTGGAGTTTCAGACAGCCGCGCACCTCGGAGTAAAATCGCCATATCTGGCGGCTCCGATGTCCTTTTGAGCCGAAAACGGTGGAATTGGACAGAGGACAGAAAGAGCTTTAATTTTATTCAAGAATCATTAAATTTCGATTTCGGAGCAGAGAGTTATGCCACTTTTAATTCGGGTTTACTCCAGCTCGAAGAAAAAGAAATAATTAATGCTTGGTCTTTTTTAGGTGCGAAAAAGAATCGAGTGTAACGGAACGTTTTATGAAGGTTGTTAAAGCTTTTATTTGTGTTTTATTAGCAAGGTAATAACATAGAATAAAAGAAATAACAACATGCATAAAACGATTCAAGTAAAAATAAGAAACTAGCAAGATATCAAAACTAGTCACAAAAATTTACTCGAAATTTCTCAAACCTTTAAAACACGTTTTTCAATATAAATAATTAAAAACTTTTAGAACTGATTCTAATGTGTTTTAAAAACATCCCAAACTCATAGAAAATCGACATGCTTTTTAATTTAAAGACAAGAGCATTAAATTAAAAAAAAATCTAAGATTACAATTCTAACTTGTCACAAAATTAGTAAACTTTTGAAAACGATTTTCAAGCTCATAATTTTAAAAACATGTACATGCTAATCTTTGACCATAGCTCTGATACCATTTGTTGGAATCGATCTAGGGTTTGAGAAAATAATTAACGCTTCGGTAAGCGGCGGAATTTTAAAAATTTTCTTTTACAAGTAAAAACAGTTTTTACTAACCTAGACAAGTGCAAGTACATGTAATTAAAAACCAATATGAGCTAGAAGTTTACTAACCTTTCTTGAAGCTTGAACTTTGAAGAAGCTTTTGGAAAGTTTGCAACGCTCGTCTCCCCTCGCAGCACGTCTCTCTTTCTTTCCTCGGTACCTCGAGCAACCACGAAAGTTTCTATCACTAAATCACTCGAAAAGAAGGAATCAGTGAGTGGGCACTTTTAAACACTACGACTTAAAAACGAGTCTCGAAGTCGCAGAGCTAAACACTAGGTCGAGTGAGGACCTAGGTGCCAAGACAAGAAAAAATCGAAAATAAACTAGAGAGAGAGAGAGAGGATTTTCGGCCAAGTTCTAGAGAGAGAGTCTCTCAAATCTCTTAAACTTGGATGATTGAAATATGAGGAATGGGGCTCCTATTTATAGGAGAGGTTTTACCTTCAATAAGGTAGTTTCCTCTTCTATAGAATATCACATATTCATGAGCAAAAATCCTTTGTTTCCCATTCCATCTTGGGCGCCCAAGGCTGCCTCCTAGAGGCTTGGATTTGTTTCCTTTTTTGTTCCTTGGCTTGCCCTTTTCTCACTTGGCCGAAATTCCCCATGCATGTGTGGGAAATTTGTTTCCACTTTTTCTTTTGGCAAGTATCTAAATACATTTATGCACAAAATAAACTCTCCTATTTCTCTATAGGGTAGGCGCCCATAATCTTCTAGAAAAGGCTTCTAGAATTTTCTTCACTTGTTCATGACAACATAAGAAAAGGCCCATTTAGAATTTTCAATAAAATTCTTATGAAATGAAATTAATTCACAAGGCCCAATGATCAAGTCATGGCCGAGTGACATTAAGTCATCAAATGAACTTGTCAAAAAATTTATTGACATTCATTTCATCCATTGTCTCAAAAGACAAAAATACCCTTTTGACTATTTTCGTTCTTGTTTTGACTTAGCTTCCAGTTTAACTATTCCTATCGATGTGATTCGTGACAGTTGCGGGCTCCGTAACAAGAAATGATATATTCTGTTAAAGACAGACCTTCGCGTAAATTGCTTTGAATAGGTAAATCAGTGACCTCATGGATCCAAATGAACAAAGCTTTAGCTAAACACTTGGACTCAAAAGTTCACAAACCTTTTCCAAGTTTAGCTTAATGCCAACTGACTCCACTAAAGAGCTGACACTGAAAATCTCTCGGTTCAAATGAATTTGTTTTCTACTCAAGAATTCGACCTAATTATGATGAGCGGATCCACTGAATATTATCTATGTTTACCCTTCATGAATGTCATCAGCTAGTCGGGATTTACTAAATTACCATTTTACCCTTCTAGCTGTTATTTCCTCAACTCCTTTGTCGCTTGTGAATAAGTTAGAAACAATGTATTGACGAGGAGCTAACAAGTCACATTGTTTCATCCAAAAGAGTCAGGACTCAATTTGGACACTGGCCAGTTCATTTATTCACACTCCAAGGAACAAAGCATGAGGTGACATACATTGCATTTCAGCAATCTTGTACATGAATTCCATATCTATGAGAACTTCACAAAGTTACTCATGACAGACTCACAACTTAGTACTTCACCAATAGGCCTTGTTCGGAATCACATAGTGAGTCCGAACTTTGACTTTCTCAAATGAGAATACTAAGGTGTGAAATGGCATGTCTCATTTCAGGATTAAGGTAAGCATGATGCAATTCATACATAGTGACTTCGAGACATAAGAGGTTAAATGGTTTGTTCTTATATTGTCTTTAGAAGTGCACTGGTCAATTCAGTACCTTCGGAAGATACCTAGAAGAACTATAGAGTCCTCAACTCTCAATGCCTCATAACCAGACATCATAGATTCTTCTAACAATCATACTGAGGTCAATAGTCCTTTGACCCTAAGATTGCGAATATATCGTTTTAAGCAAACTACGAAGAGTTTGTTCATGCAAATCTACATTTGTCTCTTCGTAAGTTGTTAAGTTTGTTTATGGACTAAAAGACTAAGGTTTTATCATAAAGCTTCAAACAAAGAAAGAATGAATGAACGTTCAACTTTATTAATGAATAGATAGGCAATTACAAGCAAGAGTCTTCATGAGACTTTATTACATCAAATGTACAAAATAAAGACTACAACTCTTCTTGTGGGCACCATTGACAACAAACTCCCACTTGACTCAAAGAAGGTGTGTGTAGTCCTTCATGCCTAATCCCTCACGATGTTGGTCGAAGACCTTGTTCGCTAGGGCCTTGGTGAATGGATCTGCGAGGTTGTCCACCGTTGAGATCTTCTTCACTTCCACGTCTCCGCGCTGCACGATCTCTCGAATCAAATGGTATTTCCTCTCAATATGCTAAGAGCGCTTATGGCTTCTAGGTTCCTTTGAGTTAGCGACAGCCCCACTATTATCACAATAAAGGGTCATGGGCTCGTCGACGTTTGGAACAACTTCCAAATACTTAAGGAACTTTCTAAGCCATACAGCCTCTTTGGATGCTTCACAAGCAGCCACATATTCTGCTTCCATTGTGGAGTCAGCAATGCAAGATTGCTTAATACTTCTCCACACAACAGCTCCACCATTAAGGATGAACACAGATCCCGAAGTGGATTTCCTGGAATCCTTATCTGCTTGAAAATCGGAGTCGGTATATCCCGGCATAGTCAGGTCAGTACCTGAGTATGTAAGCGTCAAGTTCCTAGTTCTTCGAAGATACTTAAGAACATGCTTAACAGCAATCCAGTGCTCGGGTCCAGGGTTGGATTGGAAACGACTTACTACGCCAACGGCGAAACAGATGTCAGGTCTAGTGCAAAGCATAGCATACATGAGGCTTCCTACGGCAGAGGCGTAAGGAATCTTCCTCATGTCTTCAATCTCTTGTGCAGTCTTGGGAGACTGGTCCTTAGAGAGTGAAACTCCATGCCTAAAGGGTGTTTGACCCCTCTTGCAATCTTCCATCGAGAAGCGATCCATCACCTTATCAATATAAGATGCTTGAGAGAGCGACAGGGTCCGGTTTTTCCTATCTCGAAAGATTTGGATTCCCAGAATGTATGCGGCTTCTCCTAGATCCTTCATATCGAATTGCTTTGCCAGCCAGACCTTAACCTCAGATAACTTACCCACGTCATTACCAATGAGTATTATATCATCGACATATAGTACCAGAAACACAACCTTGCCTTCGTGTATTAACTTGTAAACACAAGGCTCATGTATTGACTGTTCAAAGCCAAAGCTCTTTTCCTATTTTCTATTTCGGGAAAGTGCATGAGGGAAGTGTGAACTTCAACTCACTCGAACACTTGAAAGTTTGAGATTACACATCTTTTTATTTTTCGGCTTGTCTACAAAGAGACCTCCCACTCAAATTTTCAAGAGCATATAGATTTTGAACATATGTGATATAGATATAGTTTTGAAAACATTTTGAAAACTTATTTGATTTGGATGACAAAATATTTTCAAGTTTGAAAGTGAAAACGGTTTTTCAAAATTCAAACTAGTTTTGTAAAAACTCAATTTCAATTAATCTTTCAAAAATCAAAACTTTTAATCTTACACATCATGTTTATAATCATATGAAAAACATTTTTGCTCAAGAAAGTTTTCTCATTAGAGTTCTATAACTCATGGTAGTGGGGTTTGAAAATCCGGATTTCTAAAAAACTGGAGTTTCAGACAGCCGCGCACCTCGGAGTAAAATCGCCATATCTGGCGGCTCCGATGTCCTTTTGACCCGAAAACGGTGGAATTGGACAGAGGACAGACAGAGCTTTAATTTTATTCAAGAATCATTAAATTTCGATTTCGGAGCAGAGAGTTATGCCACTTTTAATTCGGGTTTACTCCAGCTCGAAGAAAAAGAAATAATTAAAGCTTGGTCTTTTTTAGGTGCGAAAAAGAATCGAGTGTAACGGAACGTTTTATGAAGGTTGTTAAAGCTTTTATTTGTGTTTTATTAGCAAGGTAATAACATAGAATAAAAGAAATAACAACATGCATAAAACGATTCAAGTAAAAATAAGAAACTAGCAAGATATCAAAACTAGTCACAAAAATTTACTCGAAATTTCTCAAACCTTTAAAACACGTTTTTCAATATAAATAATTAAAAACTTTTAGAACTGATTCTAATGTGTTTTAAAAACATCCCAAACTCATAGAAAATCGACATGCTTTTTAATTTAAAGACAAGAGCATTAAATTAAAAAAAAATCTAAGATTACAATTCTAACTTGTCACAAAATTAGTAAACTTTTGAAAACGATTTTCAAGCTCATAATTTTAAAAACATGTACATGCTAATCTTTGACCATAGCTCTGATACCATTTGTTGGAATCGATCTAGGGTTTGAGAAAATAATTAACGCTTCGGTAAGCGGCGGAATTTTAAAAATTTTCTTTTACAAGTAAAAACAGTTTTTACTAACCTAGACAAGTGCAAGTACATGTAATTAAAAACCAATATGAGCTAGAAGTTTACTAACCTTTCTTGAAGCTTGAACTTTGAAGAAGCTTTTGGAAAGTTTGCAACGCTCGTCTCCCCTCGCAGCACGTCTCTCTTTCTTTCCTCGGTACCTCGAGCAACCACGAAAGTTTCTATCACTAAATCACTCGAAAAGAAGGAATCAGTGAGTGGGCACTTTTAAACACTACGACTTAAAAACGAGTCTCGAAGTCGCAGAGCTAAACACTAGGTCGAGTGAGGACCTAGGTGCCAAGACAAGAAAAAATCGAAAATAAACTAGAGAGAGAGAGAGAGGATTTTCGGCCAAGTTCTAGAGAGAGAGTCTCTCAAATCTCTTAAACTTGGATGATTGAAATATGAGGAATGGGGCTCCTATTTATAGGAGAGGTTTTACCTTCAATAAGGTAGTTTCCTCTTCTATAGAATATCACATATTCATGAGCAAAAATCCTTTGTTTCCCATTCCATCTTGGGCGCCCAAGGCTGCCTCCTAGAGGCTTGGATTTGTTTCCTTTTTTGTTCCTTGGCTTGCCCTTTTCTCACTTGGCCGAAATTCCCCATGCATGTGTGGGAAATTTGTTTCCACTTTTTCTTTTGGCAAGTATCTAAATACATTTATGCACAAAATAAACTCTCCTATTTCTCTATAGGGTAGGCGCCCATAATCTTCTAGAAAAGGCTTCTAGAATTTTCTTCACTTGTTCATGACAACATAAGAAAAGGCCCATTTAGAATTTTCAATAAAATTCTTATGAAATGAAATTAATTCACAAGGCCCAATGATCAAGTCATGGCCGAGTGACATTAAGTCATCAAATGAACTTGTCAAAAAATTTATTGACATTCATTTCATCCATTGTCTCAAAAGACAAAAATACCCTTTTGACTATTTTCGTTCTTGTTTTGACTTAGCTTCCAGTTTAACTATTCCTATCGATGTGATTCGTGACAGTGACCTCATGGATCCAAATGAACAAAGCTTTAGCTAAACACTTGGACTCAAAAGTTCACAAACCTTTTCCAAGTTTAGCTTAATGCCAACTGACTCCACTAAAGAGCTGACACTGAAAATCTCTCGGTTCAAATGAATTTGTTTTCTACTCAAGAATTCGACCTAATTATGATGAGCGGATCCACTGAATATTATCTATGTTTACCCTTCATGAATGTCATCAGCTAGTCGGGATTTACTAAATTACCATTTTACCCTTCTAGCTGTTATTTCCTCAACTCCTTTGTCGCTTGTGAATAAGTTAGAAACAATGTATTGACGAGGAGCTAACAAGTCACATTGTTTCATCCAAAAGAGTCAGGACTCAATTTGGACACTGGCCAGTTCATTTATTCACACTCCAAGGAACAAAGCATGAGGTGACATACATTGCATTTCAGCAATCTTGTACATGAATTCCATATCTATGAGAACTTCACAAAGTTACTCATGACAGACTCACAACTTAGTACTTCACCAATAGGCCTTGTTCGGAATCACATAGTGAGTCCGAACTTTGACTTTCTCAAATGAGAATACTAAGGTGTGAAATGGCATGTCTCATTTCAGGATTAAGGTAAGCATGATGTAATTCATACATAGTGACTTCGAGACATAAGAGGTTAAATGGTTTGTTCTTATATTGTCTTTAGAAGTGCACTGGTCAATTCAGTACATTCGGAAGATACCTAGAAGAAGTATAGAGTCCCCAACTCTCAATGCCTCATAACCAGACATCATAGATTCTTCTAACAATCATACTGAGGTCAATAGTCCTTTGACCCTAAGATTGCGAATATATCGTTTTAAGCAAACTACGAAGAGTTTGTTCATGCAAATCTACATTTGTCTCTTCGTAAGTTGTTAAGTTTGTTTATGGACTAAAAGACTAAGGTTTTATCATAAAGCTTCAAACAAAGAAAGAATGAATGAACGTTTCAACTTTATTAATGAATAGATAGGCAATTACAAGCAAGAGTCTTCATGAGACTTTATTACATCAAATGTACAAAATAAAGACTACAACTCTTCTTGTGGGCACCATTGACAACATTGTGATTGTTTATTTATATCACTAATATTCAGCATTATGTATATAAATAAATAAAAAATTATAAGCAAGTAAGCTAAATTAAACTTATTATTTGCTAAATAGCTAATATTTAGTTAATTAATCATTGTTTATATTAAAAGCAATTATTTAAAAATTTGAAAAATTAGTCGAACTAAGCCACCTGAAACGTTGAAATTGTAATCTAGCCAACGTTTCGTCCAAATTTTCACTCTAGCAAAAAATGATGACGTGTCTTAATTATGTAAGATGTTAATTATTATAATATCCTCTACTAGAATTTGCTTACAAAACTTGTAGCCCACGTTTGATCAACCAAAATTTTCGAAGTTAATACGCGTGTATATATTTAGCAAAGTTTGTTATTGAGCGTTTTCTTATTTCTTTCTAATTTTTTGTTAATCTCCGCTGCTTTGTTCATTTCTGTAAATTATGGTAAATTTACATATGTGCAGGTAGATGTCGATGGTGTTATCAATTGATATTTCTTTACTTTCCTTTAATACGCATTTAATACGGTGTTATTCACAAGCCGATCAAATTTTCAATACGGTGTTACATAAGGGTATTTTCGATATTTTCTAACCGTTTATTTCTGTAAATGGCTAGATTACAAAATTTACCAAACGTTGACTACATCATTAAAACCATGTTTGAAATTGGCTACGTTGCTAGATTACCCTAAAAATTTTGACCACATAAATCACGACTGTTGACATAATAAATGTAATGGGTGAGAAGTATTTGGACAAAATTATCAATTAATTGGTGTTGATAAAATTAATGACTAATTATCTATAATGAATCAAACGGTGGCTGTCATGCAAACTTAAGATTTCTATATATGACTATATAATTACATAACTCTATAAATAAATTAAAATTGAAATTAAAGTAAATGCAAATATTCAAATCATATTATAGTGAGCAACTTTTGAGAGTTATCCATGCTCGAATACTTTGAGAGAGAATTGCTAACTAGTGACACGCAAGAGATATATAACTTTATTTATTTATGATGTATTAAGTGAGCAACTCTTAACACTGGAGTCTCTTGAGAAACCTACTTATTATATTTGCAAAAGATTAGGCAGACAATATATGTTCATTAAAAATGTAATTCTTGAAATCTTGTCTAGAAAATATACTAATTATCATTAATTTTTGTATTTGTTTTTGAAGGGGTCCATCCTAGTAGAAACATACCATTATGATCATTAGAATGCTGATATGTTATGAGTAGATTATGTGCATAACGTGACATGCATAATAATGCCTCTATATCAGCAGGGGTATCAAACTCCAATTAACTAATTAATTAAGTACATTAAATAATCAATAAGTGATGAAACCCCACTTTTTAATTTCATTGAGAGAGGTTTTAGAAGACCAATTTAATAAGCCCAATCAAACCCCATCAGGGAAACAACGGATTCTTTTTCAGTACTTGGTTCATATAATAAATTCCAATGCATTGGGACAACGTTTAATCTGCTGATGAAACTGTGCATGGAGTTTGGACCATATATGTAAGTAACAACCAAAAGCATGTTTAGAAGTTAAAATGAAAAAATAAAATAAAAAGGCAAAGTACACCAATAATAGCTCACTTTCTTTTTAAAAATAGCATAAATTTCATTTTATTAAATAAAATAGCTCACCAAACCCGCAATAATTTACTTTTTAGTTAATTAATTTACTACAGGTTTGGTGGACTATTTTTTTTTTTTTTTTTTTTTTTATAAAATGAAACTTTAGCTATAATCTTAAAAGAAGATAGGAAAATGACTAATTGTAACAAATTCTTGAAAAATAAATTAGAATATGTTAGGTTATTATTTTATTTTATTTTGAAAAATACCATGAAGTAACCAACTTGAAACATTGGAATAAAAAACTAGCCAACGTTTCAAAATTTTTGGTTAAATAGCAAACTATGATTATGTGGAAATTAAATAAGAAATTTACTTCGAATTTTACCTTTTTATTTAAATTTTTGAAATAAAATAAAAAAAAAATGAAAAAATCAATTCCTGATTAATATTGTCATTGAAACCTTCAACTGTGGAATTGGATCAAAATTGGACCAAATCAAACATTAAAAATCTCTCTCTCTCTCTCTCAAAACTCATCTTTCTCCGGCCACCATTGAGCTGCCGACCACATCTCCCAGACCAGGCGTGTCTATGGTTCACGGCCACCACAACAACCGAACCACATTTTCTTCGCCCGACTACCACCCGACTGTCGAAACCCACCTCGCCGGCTTCGAAACCCACCGCGCTGGCCTCTTCTTCATGCAAACACCATAGACGACCATCTTTTCCGACCGTCTCCACCGTCGTGGTAATCAATCATATTCTTAATTTGCTCTGCCTCCACATCGCCACCAGATCTAACCATCGCGACGAGCCATTAAATCTCTCTTGATCTGTCTCTTAAAGTCGAAGACCCAAAGGCCGACGACCACCTTAGCTTCCGCTGACTAGATTATTCGAGCCTCCATTCTGCATCTCAAACAAGACCTCGAAGCCTCTAGTACTCAGGTTGATTTTTTTTGTTAATGCGTGTATATTTATGTATGTTCGTGTTAAATCGTGTTAATTCATGCTAATATACTTTAACTTTTATTGTATAGTTTACTCTCTGGTTTGTTTATTTATGTTTATTCGTGTTAATTCGTGTTAATGTTTTAGAATTTATTTTTATTTGTGTTATTGTTTTAGAAATTTTTAGATTGATTGCTCGAGATGGATGACAAGTTGAATCGGCGTTGAAGTTCGGCGATGAAGATCGATTGTGAAGATCTTGTAATATTTTTAGAGAATTCTTTAATCTATTAATAGAAGAGTTATTTATTATAATGTTTTTATTGATTAATTTTATTTTGTTTAATTAATTTATATTCGGTAACTCTTCATTTATTACGAAGGGTAATTTTGTCTTATCAAGTGGGTTAATTTGGTTTATTGGCTATTTGGCAAAATAAACCAAACATTGGTTATTTTGACAATTTTATGTTTCTGATTGGCTAAACCAAAATTTGGATATTTTGTGGAAATTATGTTTTACGCTGGATATCGGACGACGAACGTCGTTTTATTTGTTATATGTCATTTTTTTTTTACATATTATGCCGAACTTCCATATATTATTTGATTATGTAAATTTAAAAGAGCTTATTAGATTGAGATGCAAATCAATTTTGCACGTTTGTTGTGAATAATGTAAATAATTTAGGAATAAATTATTTATACTATGTGGATTTGAATTTTGGAACTTCTCATATGTGTTTGGATTTTAGAACATTTAATATTTTGTAACATTATTTTCATCCTGATTTCAACCGGCTACCGCAATTTCTATCGCCTACCGCAATTTTGATGGACACATTAACGATGAGTTTGTCTATGCTCCAATTTGTACTCCCCTCCGTAACAACGCCGTCAACAAAACTTTCAGATGATCTTAGGCGCTATGGTGCATGATGATGATCGGCTGCTTCGGCTTGTTCTTTGTTCCGGTGATGCTATCGCGTGTTTGGTCGCGGTTGGCTCCGCCGCCGCCGCTGTACTCTTCATCGTTTGCTTTTGGTAGAATTGCTCGAATTGGTGGTGTGGGTACAAGTGGAGATGGAAATTTCTTGAGTGGAACGGCAGCGGCAGATTCGGGTATGGTGGTTTTAATAACAGTTAATCGACGTCAAGAATATCAACATTTTAATAGTTAATAATAGTATATTGGTGATAATAATGGTATATTTCTTATGTATGCTCAAAACCATGAGATTCAAGAAAAACAAAAGAAGAACAACCTAAGTAATTTTCAAAATTTAAAAATTTCTAAAACAATTTTGATTTTTAATTTAATTGTACAACCTTTTCCTACAAACGTGGAAGGAAAGAATTCATTTTCCAAATTAATTCATAATGTTGTTCCATTATTCTTTCAATTATCACATGATTTAAAAAAAAACACCGAGGTTTAATTAGGCTAATCTTGGAATAAAAAAAAAGTAACTGTTAGCCAACGTTGACTAATTTGTAATTATAACATTTCAAGTGGGCTTATTGTGTATACTCTTTCCCAAAAATAAAGAATGATAAAAATAATCAGATTGGTTAAATAAAAAATAAAATAAAACGTTTGTAATGATATAGAAGAAAAAACGTTGGTCTGATTCACCATATGCCTGTGTAAAAAACCAATGTGAGAAAGAATCCATATACAAAAAGAGTCGCACACGAAGAAAGTGATGTAAATATGTTGAAAAAATCAGGTATAAATACTAGAGGCTAAGTCTAAATTTTTATTAATAACAATCAAGGTGGCAGTTTCCGTTTTCTCGCGCAGGAAGCTACTGGTTTTCTGTCATTTTAAACCTTGTGTCATTTTACAATTCAAGCACACAAATCCGGGACTCGAGAGCCTCGACATCCTAGTTCTCAGGAATCTCATCAGTTTACTCTCCTTACGCAGGCAAGTCTTCAAGCCTCATATGATTCTCCTCAAGAAAAAAACAAAAAGATACTGTTCTGATTAGCGCAGAGGATGTCCTGCAGAACAATGAGAGCTCAGCTACAGCAAGGGTGAGAACATAAAAATTGAGGTCCTTACAAAAAATATATATCATAGTGTTGAAGTTTAGAGAGAGAGAATCGAATCTGGAGAGAAGATAAAGAAAGAGAGAATCGGAGAAGAGAGAGAGTGTTCCGAGACTTTGAATATTTCTTATATTTGATATTAATTTGTATCACCTATTTATACATATGGTGGGTACAAGAGAGAGTGTAATAAATACATGTGTAATAACTACTTCTAGGAAAAAGAGAATAATAAATATACACAGAGAGCAAGACATAGGAAATAACATGAGAAATAAATGCGACAATTTCCCATGTGGAATGAGTTCCAAGGAGAGGACTTCCGAGGCAAGCTTGTCAGCGGAAGGGCGAGCTGACGAGCTCGACGCGGAAGGGCGAGCTGACGAGCTCGATTTCAACACTCCCCCTCAAGCTTGACTGTATATGTTGAGGAGGTCAAACTTGCTACATAGCTCGGAAAAGGTTGCTCGCGGAAGGGCTTTGGTGAGAATGTCGGCGAGCTGATGACCTGACGGAATGTATTCCATATCGATTATTTTTTCTTCAATCTTTTCACTGATGAAGTATCGGTCGATCTCGATATGTTTTGTTCTGTCATGATGGACTGGATTTTTGGCTATGCTGAGAGCAGCTTGATTATCGCAAAAGAGCTTGATTGGACCTTCGATGATGATCTTGAGGTCGTCGAGAACTCTCTTCAGCCAGATGCCTTCACATACTCCACTTGCTAAGGACCTGAGCTCGGCTTCAGCACTACTTCTTGAGACAACGGACTGCTTCTTGCTTCTCCAGGTAACAAGATTTCCCCAGACGTATGTGCACATGCCTGATGTTGATCGTCTGTCTGGAACATATCCGGCCCAGTCTGCATCTGTGAATACTTCGACACCTCGACTTCGTCTTTTCTTGAAGGAGAGACCAGTCCCTGGGGCAGATTTGAGGTATTGGAGAATCCTCATGACTGCGTCCATGTGAGTTTCTGAGGGATTACTCATGAATCGACTTACCATACTCACTGCGAATCCAATATCTGGTCTCGTGTGAGTTAGGTAGATGAGTTTTCCTACGAGCTGCTGAAATCTTTCTTTGTCGGTGGCGGCCTCGTTGGTGCGAGCTAGAAGTTTCACATTGGCATCCATCGGAGTGTCAACTGGTTTGCAGCCAAGCATGCCAGTTTCTTTGTGGAGATCCAACGTGTACTTGCGCTAGGAAACAGAGATGCCCTTTTCTGATCGAGCTACCTCCATGCCGAGGAAGTATCGTAGGCTGCCGAGGTCCTTGACTTCGAACTCAGATGACAAAGTTTGCTTCAGCCTCCTGATCTCTTCCAGGTCGTCTCCGGTGATGACTATATCGTCCACATACACACTAAGAATGGTGTGCTTGCCTTGTGTGGAGATTTTTGAGAAGAGTGTTGGATCTGCTTGACTCTGCTCGTAGTAACAACGTTTGAGCACGTTGGTGAATTTTCCGAACCATGCTCGAGGGGACTGTTTTAGTCCATATAGTGACTTCTTGAGTTTGCAAACTTTATTGGCTCCTTGATCTTTGTCAAATCCTGGTGGGAGTTGCATGTAGACTTCCTCTTCCAGTTCGCCGTTTAGAAAAGCATTCTTTACATCGAGCTGGATGAGAGGCCAATCTAAGTTGGCTGCTAGTGAAAGGGGGATTCTGATGGTATTGAACTTTGCAACTGGAGCGAATGTTTCTTGATAGTCAATGTCATACGCATGCGTGTACCCTTTTGCGACAAGTCGGGCTTTGTATCTCTCCACTGTCCCATCTGGATTGTGTTTGATGGTGAAGAGCCATCTACATCCAATAGTTCGCTTGCCTGGTGGTAGCTCGACGATATCCCACGTATCATTCTTTTCGAGGGCTTGGATCTCAGTATGACTTGCGTCTCGCCACTCGGAACTTTGAAGGGCTTCCTCGATGGAGTTCGGCACTTTTCCTTCATCTAACTTCGCCACATAGGCTTGGTAGCTCGTAGATAAATTCCCATAGTACACGTAATCCTCCATCCTGTATTGAGCACACGACCGATGAGGTTTTCTCAATACAATGGGTAAGTCTGGAGATTCAATGTTACCTTGTTCAATAGTGTCGTGGTTCAGGTTCGGAGAGACATCTTGGTCGCGAGCTTGTACCGGACTCTGGGTGATATTCAGTTCGCATGGAGAGGGTTCAGAGGCTTACGAGCTGGGAATTTCTTGACCAGGTGAGGTCGGCGAGCTGGGAATTTTTGGAACAGGTGAGGTCAGATTTTGAGGCGAGCTGTGAATTTCTGGAACAGGTGAGGTCGGATTTTGAGGCGAGCTGAATTCTGGGTTTATGATGAGCCAATTTGGGAAGTCATTTTCGTCATTCTCCCCCTGACGAGCTGAATTGGCGAAGTAAGGACTGAACTCATGAAAAGATGCATCCATTGAGACTATGAATTTTCGTGATCGGGGTTCATAGCATTTGTAGCCTTTCTGGGTTGCTGAATAGCCAAGGAAGATGCATTTGAGCGATTTTGGTTCAAGTTTACCTTGGCCATAAGAATGGGTGAAGACTGAACAGCCGAACACTTTCGCAGGTAGGGTTGAGATGAGTCGACAGTGAGGGTATGTCTCTAGAAGGACTTGAGATGGGATTTTATAGCCAAGGACACGAGATGGCATTCTGTTTATGAGGTAGGTGGCTGTGAGGACAGCTTCTCCCCAAAAATGAGATGGGACGTTTGAGGAGAACATGATGGCTCGGGCGACTTCGAGAATGTGTCGATTTTTCCGCTCGGCTACCCCATTTTGTTGCGGGGTATGAACGCACGAGCTGGAGTGAATTATGCCATGTGTTTTGAAGAAATCGCCGAGCTCAGAATTAAAGTAATCTCGAGCGTTGTCAGTGTGGACAATTTGAATGGATGTGTCGAACTGTGTTTGGATCATTTTGTGAAAGGTTTTGAATAGATTGGATGTTTCAGATTTTTGTTTCATCATGTATATCCAACTGAGTCTAGTGTGGTCGTCAACAAAGAGAAGGAACCATTGAACTCCAGGGATATTCTGAACTTTTGAGGGCCCCCATATATCACTGTGAATTGTGGCAAAAGGACCAGATGGTTTGTACGAGGTGGGGTGATACGAGCTTCGAGAATGTTTGGCGAACTCACACATGTCACACTGAATGGAATTGATATTTTTATTGATAAACAAAGAAGGAAACATTCTTTTGAGATACATGAAATTTGGATGCCCTAGTCTAAGGTGATTGAGCATGATTTCTTTGTACCGGGGTGAATGTGTGGCGAGCTGACACATGGCGGGCTGATCTGGCTTGAGGACATAGAGTCCGGTACTCAGCTCGACATTACCAATCTGTCTCCCCGTAACCTGTTCCTGAAACACACATGAACTTCCATAAAAAACAATTCGGCACTTAGAGTCTTGGTTGATCTTATGCACAGATAAGAGATTGCATTGTAGTTGAGGCACAAAGAACACCGAGTCTAGCCTCATGGACTTCGTCAAGACAACGGTGCCAATACCAGTGACTTGAGTTTTGGCTCCGTTGGCGATGGTGACTGATATGCTTTTATTACACGCGGAGTAAGTTGTGAATAGACTTCGATTACCAGTCATGTGATCAGTGGCACCAGAGTCGACAATCCATGCTGTGGGATTCTCTGAGCTTACATTGAGGGCTCTAGGAGAGTTACCTAGAGGGCCAATGCCCGAGTGTTCTCCACTGAGTTGGACTTGTTGAAGAAGCTTCTGGAGAATAGCGAGCTGGTCGTTGCTGAAGGGAGAGGAGTCTGAGGTCGAGGCAGCGGACGAGGTGGATACTAAGTTTCCGACTGAGTTAGGATCCTTAGTATCTTGGGTAGACTTCGAGCTCGGTGGTTTCCCATGCAGTTTCCAGCAGGTTTCTCGGAGGTGTCCAGGTCGTCTGCAATGATCGCAGTAGGGGCGAGGTTTGCGAGGTTTCTCTGTTGAGACGCGGGCTGCAAGAACTTCGTCTCCATGTGTGGTGAGGGCGGACGAGTCTGAGGATGAGCCCGGAAGTGAGCTCGATTTGATAACTCCCAGCATGAGTTTCCTCATGCTTTCCTCGTGTCTGACCGCGGAGAAGGCTTCACGGAGAGATGGTAGTGGTTTTGTACTAAGTATCCGACCTCTGACCTCATCAAGGTCTTGGTTGAGGCCGGATAGTAGTTTAAACACACGTTTGGTCTCCACTATCCTGCGGTAGATTTTTGAGTCTTCGGAGCTGGTCCACTGGTGCTGTTCGTAGAAGTCGATCTTCTGCCATAGATGTGTGAGCGAGCTGAAGATCTGAGTAAAAAACATCTCTCCTTGACGTAGGTCGTGGAGAGTGTTCTCAGTTTCAAACAGCTCGGACATATCTTATGAGTTGGAGAAGATTTCTCTAGCTGCTTGCCAGATTTCTGTTGCCGTTCGGTAAATGAGGAAGGTTTCTCCGATTTCGGGGAGCATAGAGTTTATGAGCCAGGACATCACCATGCTATTTTCGGCCTTCCAACTCTTGAACGTCGGATCTTCGATCACAGGAGATGTGGCCACGCCTGTGAGGTAGTCATCTTTACCTCGCCCCGATATGAACATGAGCACAGATTGGGACAACTGTAGGAAGTTGTGGCCATTGAGTTTGTGTCTCGTGATATGTTGGGAGAAGGATTCAGATTGCGACTGAGTGGGCGTGGTCTGAGTGGTGTTCATGGTGGTTGATTTTCCCTGCTCTGATACCATGTTGAAGTTTAGACAGAGAGAGTCGAATCTGGAGAGAAGATAAAGAAATAGAGAATCGGAGAAGAGAGAGAGTGTTCCGAGACTTTGAATATTTCTTATATTTGATATTAATTTGTATCACCTATTTATACATATGGTGGGTACAAGAGAGAGTGTAATAAATACATGTGTAATAACTACTTCTAGGAAAAAGAGAATAATAAATATACACAGAGAGCAAGACATAGGAAATAACATGAGAAATAAATGCGACAATTTCCCATGTGGAATGAGTTCCAAGGAGAGGACTTCCGAGGCAAGCTTGTCAGCGGAAGGGCGAGCTGACGAGCTCGACGCGGAAGTGCGAGCTGACGAGTTCGATTTCAACACATAGAGTCATTTCCTACCAAAAAAAAAAAAATGATTTAAATAAAATATTGTTGCATGAACATATGCAAACATTGATGCACTGTTTAGTTTACACATGTTATTTTTAATGCAAAAATATAATGCATAAAATTTTAAATCTTTACCTTTAATTAACCTCTTGCCACACGTAATTTCTGGCTTCGTTGTCACATGTGACCTGAAGTATGATGTCAACACCAAAGTTAATAGTCAGTATTATCATCTTCACCGACGACATCATCATTGTCGTCGACCCCACGATCAGGGGCGGAACCAAGAAGTGAAGTTGAGGGTGGCCAAGAAAAAAAATGTCATAATACATAATTTAATTAAAATATTATATTATAAAAACTAAATATCATAAAAAAAATGTATCCTAATACATAATTTAATTAAAATAAAGAGCGTCTTAATTCCATATCACGAAAATCATCTATAATTGAATCTATGCTAAAAATCTCAACAATTTCTTTCTCAATATTAACGAGCAAACAATCCGACAAGAAATCATCTTCCATCTTGTTACGAAGTGCGGTCTTCACTATCTTCATCGCTGAAAAAGAACGTTCAGTAGTAGCGGTAGAAACTGGTAGTGTGAGAATAAGAGTTATCACTTTATACACCAAAGGAAATATTTCCGATTTTCTTGTTTTCACCAACCATTGACATAGATCAGAAATCGTTGTCAATGATATGAAATCTGGAAGTTGTCGAACCTGATCAAAATGTTGAAGCTCCATATGCAACAATGTCATCTCATATTCCGCAAAATCTTCTGAGTAAAATTTTTGCACAAGCTTACATATATCTGTTGGAATCGATCTAGGGTTTGAGAAAATAATTAACGCTTCGGTAAGCGGTGGAATTTTAAAAATTTTCTTTTACAAGTAAAACAGTTTTTACTTACCTAGACAAGTGCAAGTACATGTAATTAAAAACCAATATAAGCTATAAGTTTACTAACCTTTCTTGAAGCTTGAACTTTGAAGAAGCTTGTGGAAAGTTTGCATCGCTCGTCTCCCCTCGCAGCACGTCTCTCTTTCTTTCCTCGGCACCTCGAGCAACCACGAAAGTATCTATCACTGAATCACTCGAAAAGAAGGAATCAGTGAGTGGGCACTTTTAAACACTACGACTTAAGAACAAGTCTCGAAGTCGCAGAGCTAAACACTAGGTCGAGTGAGGACCTAGGTGCCAAGACAAGAAAAATCGAAAATAAAATAGAAAGAGAGAGAGAGAGGATTTCGGCCACCACAAGGTCTAGAGAGAGAAGCTCTCAATCTCTAACTTATGTGGAATGAGAAAAATGAGAAGAATGAGGCTCCTATTTATAGGAGAGTTCTCACCTTCAATAAGGAGGTTTCCTCTTCTATAGAATATCACATATTCATGAGCCAATTTCCTCTTTTCCTCTATGAGACACTCGGCCAAGGCAGCCTTCTAGAAGGCTTGGATTTGTTTCCTTTTTTTGTTCCTTGCCTTGCTTCTTTCTCTACTTGGGCGCCTACCTCTTCTTTCCTTTAGAGGAAATTTGTTTCCTCTTTTTCTTTTGGCAAGTATCTTCATACATTTATGCACAAAATATTCTCTCTATCTCTAGGGTATTTGGGCGCCTATATTCACTAGAAAAGGCTTCTAGAATTTTCTTCACTTGTTCATGACAACATAAGAAAAAGCCCATTAAGAATTTTCAATAAAATTCTTATGAAATGAAATTAATTCACAAGGCCCAATGATCAAGTCATGGCCGAGTGACATTAAGTCATCAAATGAACTTGTCAAAAAATTTATTGACATTCATTTCATCCTTTGTCTCAAAAGACAAAAATACCCTTTTGACTATTTTCGTTCTTGTTTTGACTTAGCTTCCAGTTTAACTATTCCTATCGATGTGATTCGTGACAGTGACCTCATGGACCCAAATGAACAAAGCTTTAGCTAAACACTTGGACTCAAAAGTTCACAAACCTTTTCCAAGTTTAGCTTAATGCCAACTGACTCCACTAAAGAGCTGACACTGAAAATCTCTCGGTTCAAATGAATTTATTTTCTACTCAAGAATTCACCTAATTATAATGAGCGGATCCACTGAATATTATCTATGCTACCCTTCATGAATGTCATCAGCTAGTCGGGATTTACTAAATTACCATTTTACCCTTCTAGCTGTTATTTCCTCAACTCCTTTGTCGCTTGTGAATAAGTTAGAAACAATGTATTGACGAGGAGCTAACAAGTCACATTGTTTCATCCAAAAGAGTCAGGACTCAATTTGGACACTGGCCAGTTCATTTATTCACACTCCAAGGAACAAAGCATGAGGTGACATACATTGCATTTCAACAATCTTGTACATGAATTCCATATCTATGAGAACTTCACAAAGTTACTCATGACAGACTCACAACTTAGTACTTCACCAATAGGCCTTGTTCGGAATCACATAGTGAGTCCGAACTTTGACTTTCTCAAATGAGAATACTAAGGTGTGAAATGGCATGTCTCATTTCAGGATTAAGGTAAGCATGATGCAATTCATACATAGTGACTTCGAGACATAAGAGGTTAAATGGTTTGTTCTTATATTGTCTTTAGAAGTGCACTGGTCAATTCAGTACCTTCGGAAGATACCTAGA
This sequence comes from Urtica dioica subsp. dioica, assembly GCF_054948205.1. Taxonomy (NCBI): domain Eukaryota; kingdom Viridiplantae; phylum Streptophyta; class Magnoliopsida; order Rosales; family Urticaceae; genus Urtica; species Urtica dioica. Next base: position 3,185,293 of record NC_142761.1, read on the forward strand.
AGAACTATAGAGTCCCCAACTCTCAATGCCTCATAACCAGACATCATAGATTCTTCTAACAATCATACTGAGGTCAATAGTCCTTTGACCCTAAGATTGCGAATATATCGTTTTAAGCAAACTACGAAGAGTTTGTTCATGCAAATCTACATTTGTCTCTTCGTAAGTTGTTAAGTTTGTTTATGGACTAAAAGACTAAGGTTTTATCATAAAGCTTCAAACAAAGAAGATTGAATGAACGTTTCAACTTTATTAATGAATAGATAGGCAATTACAAGCAAGAGTCTTCATGAGACTTTATTACATCAAATGTACAAAATAAAGACTACAACTCTTCTTGTGGGCACCATTGACAACAAACTCCCACTTGACTCAAAGAAGGTGTGTGTAGTCCTTCATGCCTAATCCCTCACGATGTTGGTCGAAGACCTTGTTCGCTAGGGCCTTGGTGAATGGATCTGCGAGGTTGTCCACCGTTGAGATCTTCTTCACTTCCACGTCTCCGCGCTGCACGATCTCTCGAATCAAATGGTATTTCCTCTCAATATGCTTAGAGCGCTTATGGCTTCTAGGTTCCTTTGAGTTAGCGACAGCCCCACTATTATCACAATAAAGGGTCATGGGTTCGTCGACGTTTGGAACAATTTCCAAATACTTAAGGAACTTTCTAAGCCATACAGCCTCTTTGGATGCTTCACAAGCAGCCACATATTCTGCTTCCATTGTGGAGTCAGCAGTGCAAGATTGCTTAATACTTCTCCACACAACAGCTCCACCATTAAGGATGAACACAGATCCCGAAGTGGATTTCCTGGAATCCTTATCCGCTTGAAAATCGGAGTCGGTATATCCCGTCATAGTCAGGTCAGTACCTGAGTATGTAAGCATCAAGTTCCTAGTTCTTCGAAGATACTTAAGAACATGCTTAACAGCAATCCAGTGCTCGGGTCCAGGGTTGGATTGGAAACGGCTAACTACGCCAACGGCGAAACATATATCAGGTCTAGTGCAAAGCATAGCATACATGAGGCTTCCTACGGCAGAGGCGTAAGGAATCTTCCTCATGTCTTCAATCTCTTGTGCAGTCTTGGGAGACTGGTCCTTAGCGAGTGAAACTCCATACCTAAAGGGTGTTTGACCCCTCTTGCAGTCTTGCATCGAGAAGCGATCCATCACCTTATCAATATAAGATGCTTGAGAGAGCGACAGGGTCCGGTTTTTCCAATCTCGAAAGATTTGGATCCCCAGAATGTACGCGGCTTCTCCTAGATCCTTCATATCGAATTGCTTTGCCAGCCAGACCTTAACCTCAGATAATTTACCCACGTCATTACCAATGAGTAGTATATCATCGACATATAGTACCAGAAACACAACTTTACCTTCGTGTATTAACTTGTAAACACAAGGCTCATCTACTGACTGTTCAAAGCCGAAGCTCTTTACAGTTTCATCGAATCTAATATTCCATGACCTAGATGCTTGCTTTAATCCATAAATGGACTTAAGCAACTCACAAACCTTGGTCTCTTGACCTTCTTCCACGAAACCGTCTGGTTGAGCCATGTAAATGCGCTCGTCAAGATTCCCATTCAGAAAGGCTGTCTTGACATCCATTTGCCTGATCTCATAGTCGAGAGCTGCAGCTATGGATAGGAGTATGCGGATGGATTTAAGCATCGCGACTGGCGAGAAGGTTTCTTCATAGTCAATCCCTTCTTGTTGGGTATAACCCTTCGCCACAAGTCGTGCTTTGAACGTCTCGACGTTCCCATCAGGACCCCTTTTCTTCTTGTATATCCACTTACACCTTACGGGTTTAATCCCTTCAGGAAGGTCTACAAGTTTCCAGACTTTGTTGACATACATCGAGTGCATTTCAACTTTCATGGCGTCAAGCCAAAGGTTTGATTCAGAACAAGCCATCGCTTGGCTATAGGAAACAGGGTCATCCATGTCGGAGACGGCTACAAGAGAGTCTCCATAAGACATGTACCTGTCAGGCTTTTGAGTAGCCCTCCCACTACGTCGAAGTACTACTTGACGAGATTCTGATGAGTTAGGTTGTGTTTCAGTTGGGGTAAGAACAGTTCTTACAGATGAGGTAGAAGCTTCCTCACCCAACTTTTCTTCAAGCACAATTTTGCTTCTAGGTTTCGCATCCTTCATAAAGTCCTCCTCGAGGAAACGAGCATTCGTGCTAACGAAAGTCTTATCGTCCTCGGGACTATAGAAAATGAAACCTTTAGTTTCCTTTGGATATCCCACAAACAGGCACAATTCTGACCTACTAGCCAACTTGCTAGTCTTTTGCCTTAGCACATGTGCATGGCAACCCCAAATTCGGATGTGGCCCAAACTTACTTTACGGCCAGTCCATCTTTCATAAGGAGTACCAGGAACCGTTTTAGACGGAACTTGGTTCAGAATGTAAGCGGCTGTTTCGAGGGCATATCCCCAAAAGGAAAGCGGGAGTGATGAGTAACTCATCATCGATCTAACCATCTCCATAAGAGTTCGGTTTCTTCTCTCTGACACTCCGTTTTGTTGAGGTGTGCCAGGTGCGGTAAGCTGAGAAGCGATACCTTCTTCTTTAAGAAAGTCATCGAACTCTCCAGACATATACTCACCACCTCGATCAGATCGAATGGTTTTGATCACTTTGCCAGTTTGCTTTTCCACTAAAGCCCTAAAGACCTTAAATACGTTAAAGGTCTCGGATTTGTGTTTGAGCAAATAGACAAACCCATATCGTGAGTAATCATCAGTGAAGGTAACGAAGTATTCGTATCCTCCACGTGCCTGTTGGCTGAGCGGACCACATACATCAGAATGTATTAGTTCCAGCAACTCAGTGGCTCTTCGACCTTTATCAGAGAAAGGTCGCTTAGTCATTTTTCCTTCTATGCAGGATTCACAAGTAGGTAGTGAACCTATTGCAGAGGCTTGGAGTGGACCATCCCTCACAAGTCTCTTAATCCTTTCTAGACTGATATGACCAAGTCTTAAGTGCCATAGGTGTGTTGATTTTGTTAGATCGGAGGATTCAGAAAGTTTGATCCTCTTTGGCTCCCTAATTAGATCATTATCTATTTCGGTGTCTAAAAGATAAGGTTGAGTGGGATAGATATAGAAAAGAGAATTCTTCATACATGCATCAGTGACAAAAGAATTATCAGGAAACGAAATACGAATTCCATTCTTAATGAACTTTAAACAATAATCTTGCTCACGAAGACGAGCAACGGATATTAAGTTCTTCCCAAAGGTAGGAACAAAATAAACATTATTCAAGTTTAAAGTGCGGTCTTCAAAAGACAGCGTCACAGATCCCACAGCCTTTGCAGACACCAGGCTCCCATCACCCCATTTGAAACAGAACTCGCCTTCCTCTAAGCTTTTGGTTTTCTTGAAACCATTCAAGGAACAGCAAATATGGTTAGTAGCAGCGGAGTTAAGAATCCACGTTGATACATTATCAGCTACTAAGCATGCTTCGGTAAATAGTACGATACTATGTTCCTTTGCTTTGAGATAGGCGGGACAGTTCTTTTTATCGGCCTTGTAAGGTCTCTTCACAGTTCCAGAGGCGGAGGCTTTTTGCTCAGTAGCATGTGCCTCTCCTTGATTCCTCCTTCTCTTATTGAGACCTACAGCAGTGTGAAGTTTCTCCATAAGCTTGGTAACAGTATACTCTAGCTTGATAATGGAGAAGTTCATCTTGGAGGTATCGAGAGATGCGGGGAGAGTTTCTAAGATCACATCTATGACATTCTTCCCATCAATCTCAGATCCTAGGATTTCCATTTTATTTAGATAACTAATGATCAGTATCATAAAGTCTCTAACAGGAGTCCTAGCCTTCATGCGACAGTTCATAAACTGTCGGAGTGCTTGTTGCCTTGTTTGACGCCTTTGCCCTCCAAACATCTCAAGGAGATTGTAGAGCATGTCAGCGGCAGTCTCGATGTCACGATGTTGCTCTTTCAGCATATTGTTCATAGATGCCAAGATATAGCACCTCACAATCTCATCGGATCGAAGCCAGGCCGCTAAGGCGTCATTGTCCTCTTGAGTTGAATCATCATTCGTCAGAGGAGGACACGGGGTGGTGAGTACCCATTTGTGCTTGTTAACGGTAGGTACTATGTCGAGGTTATGTTTCGAATCTACGTAGTTTTCGTTTTCGAGTTTGATCGAGGAAAGAAAGATAGAGAGATGGTTGAGAGACATATTGCTTATATAAGTTGAAACAAGTTTATGATTAGTCTTTGGTTTAGGATTTAAGTTTTATTAAGACTTTTGTAAAATCCAAAGGTGTTATAAACTAAACGATAATTTACTCCCTCAAGAGAAGGCCGCAAAAAATCTCCATTTATAAGTAAATGACACATCATTAATGCTAAGCCAAGATGTCAATACATCTATTTTGACTAGCCACCTTTTAAATTGGTTTGATCACTCACATCCTTTCGCAGAGCCTCAAGGGAGGATACTAGGGATTGAGCCTAAGCGTGCAACCAACCACTTAGTCCAAAAGATCAGCTTTGAAAAACAATCCCCCAAGGGGAGGCCTTGCCATCATTGCATCACTCTCGGACGTAGCTCATTGAGCAATGATCGAAGCAATAACGCCTTGGAGTACTCACATTTAAGTGAGGGTCGCAAGAGCGGCTCTTAGTCCCACGTTATTGCATCTTTCATTAGTGTTGGGGATCGTGGGTTACAAACAACGAATATAACCCTCCCACTTAGTTTTTGGAGTTGGTTCATCGACTCTTATAATTTCGGAAACAAATTTCCTAGTTAGAGAGCGACAGAGCGGACAACTAGAAGAGAATCCTAGATCGACATGTTCAGAGCAGTATTAGTGCATAAAGGCACAAGGTACATACTCGATCTTTTCCTATTTTCTATTTCGGGAAAGTGCGTGAGGGAAGTGTGAACTTCAACTCACTCGAACACTTGAAAGTTTGAGATTACACATCTTTTTATTTTTCGGCTTGTCTACAAGGAGACCTCCCACTCAAATTTTCAAGAGCATATAGATTTTGAACATATGTGATATAGATATAGTTTTGAAAACATTTTGAAAATTTATTTGATTTGGATGACAAAATATTTTTCAAGTTTGAAAGTGAAAACAGTTTTTCAAAATTCAAACTAGTTTTGTAAAAATTCAATTTCAATTAAACTTTCAAAAATCAAAACATTTTAATCTTACACATCATGTTTATAATCATATGAAAAACATTTTTGCTCAAGAAAATTTTCTCATTAGAGTTCTATAACTCATGGTAGTGGGGTTTGAAAATCCGGATTTCTAAAAAAAACTGGAGTTTCAGACAGCCGCGCACCTCGGAGTAAAATCGCCATATCTGGCGGCTCCGATGTCCTTTTGAGCCGAAACCGGTGGCATTGGACAGAAGACAGACAGAGCTTTAATTTGATTCAAAAATCATTAAATTTATATTTCTGAGCAGAGAGTTATGCCACTTTTAATGCGGGTCTACTCTAGCTCGAAGAAAAAGAAATAAATTAAAGCTTGGTCCCTTTTAGGTGCGAAAAAGAATCAAGTGTAACGGAACGTTTTATGATGTTGTTTAAAGCTTTTATTTGTGTTTTATTAGCAGGGTAATAACATAGAATAAAAGAAATAACAACAAGTATAAAACGAATACGGTAAATAAAAGAAACTAGAAAGACAAAGTAACTAGTCACAAAATTTACCGAAATTTCTCAAACCTTTAAAACACGTTTTTCAATATAAAAAATTAAAAACTTTTAGAACTGATTCTAATGTGTTTTAAAAACATCCCAAACTCATAGAGAATCAACATGCTTTTTAATTTAAAGACATGAGCAATAAATTAAAAAAAATCTAAGATAACAATTCTAACTTGTCACAAAATTAGTAAACTTTCGAAAACGATTTTCAAGCTCATAATTTTAAAAACATGTACATGCTAATATTTGACCATAGCTCTGATACCATTTGTTGGAATCGATCTAGGGTTTGAGAAAATAATTAACGCTTCGGTAAGCGGTGGAATTTTAAAAATTTTCTTTTACAAGTAAAACAGTTTTTACTAACCTAGACAAGTGCAAGTACATGTAATTAAAACCAATATGAGCTAGAAGTTTACTAACCTTTCTTGAAGCTTGAACTTTGAAGAAGCTTGTGGAAAGTTTGCATTGCTCGTCTCCCCTCGCAGCACGTCTCTCTTTCTTTCCTCGGCACCTCGAGCAACCACGAAAGTTTATATCACTGAATCACTCGAAAAGAAGGAATCAGTGAGTGGGCACTTTTAAACACTACGACTTAAGAACAAGTCTCGAAGTCGCAGAGCTAAACACTAGGTCGAGTGAGGACCTAGGTGCCAAGACAAGAAAAATCGAAAATAAAATAGAAAGAGAGAGAGAGAGGATTTCGGCCACCACAAGGTCTAGAGAGAGAAGCTCTCAATCTCTAACTTATGTGGAATGAGAAAAATGAGAAGAATGAGGCTCCTATTTATAGGAGAGGTATTACCTTCAATAAGGTAGTTTCCTCTTCTATAGAATATCACATATTCATGAGCAAATTTCCTCTTTTCCTCTATGAGACACTCGGCCAAGGCAGCCTTCTAGAAGGCTTGGATTTGTTTCCTTTTTTTGTTCCTTGCCTTGCTTCTTTCTCTACTTGGGCGCCTACCTCTTCTTTCCTTTAGAGGAAATTTGTTTCCTTTTTTTCTTTTGGCAAGTATCTTCATACATTTATGCACAAAATATTCTCTCTATCTCTAGGGTATTTGGGCGCCTATATTCACTAGAAAAGGCTTCTAGAATTTTCTTCACTTGTTCATGACAACATAAGAAAAAGCCCATTAAGAATTTTCAATAAAATTCTTATGAAATGAAATTAATTCACAAGGCCCAATGATCAAGTCATGGCCGAGTGACATTAAGTCATCAAATGAACTTGTCAAAAAATTTATTGACATTCATTTCATCCTTTGTCTCAAAAGACAAAAATACCCTTTTGACTATTTTCGTTCTTGTTTTGACTTAGCTTCCAGTTTAACTATTCCTATCGATGTGATTCGTGACAGTGACCTCATGGACCCAAATGAACAAAGCTTTAGCTAAACACTTGGACTCAAAAGTTCACAAACCTTTTCCAAGTTTAGCTTAATGCCAACTGACTCCACTAAAGAGCTGACACTGAAAATCTCTCGGTTCAAATGAATTTATTTTCTACTCAAGAATTCACCTAATTATAATGAGCGGATCCACTGAATATTATCTATGCTACCCTTCATGAATGTCATCAGCTAGTCGGGATTTACTAAATTACCATTTTACCCTTCTAGCTGTTATTTCCTCAACTCCTTTGTCGCTTGTGAATAAGTTAGAAACAATGTATTGACGAGGAGCTAACAAGTCACATTGTTTCATCCAAAAGAGTCAGGACTCAATTTGGACACTGGCCAGTTCATTTATTCACACTCCAAGGAACAAAGCATGAGGTGACATACATTGCATTTCAACAATCTTGTACATGAATTCCATATCTATGAGAACTTCACAAAGTTACTCATGACAGACTCACAACTTAGTACTTCACCAATAGGCCTTGTTCGGAATCACATAGTGAGTCCGAACTTTGACTTTCTCAAATGAGAATACTAAGGTGTGAAATGGCATGTCTCATTTCAGGATTAAGGTAAGCATGATGCAATTCATACATAGTGACTTCGAGACATAAGAGGTTAAATGGTTTGTTCTTATATTGTCTCTAGAAGTGCACTGGTCAATTCAGTACCTTCGGAAGATACCTAGAAGAACTATAGAGTCCCCAACTCTCAATGCCTCATAACCAGACATCATAGATTCTTCTAACAATCATACTGAGGTCAATAGTCCTTTGACCCTAAGATTGCGAATATATCGTTTTAAGCAAACTACGAAGAGTTTGTTCATGCAAATCTACATTTGTCTCTTCGTAAGTTGTTAAGTTTGTTTATGGACTAAAAGACTAAGGTTTTATCATAAAGCTTCAAACAAAGAAGATTGAATGAACGTTTCAACTTTATTAATGAATAGATAGGCAATTACAAGCAAGAGTCTTCATGAGACTTTATTACATCAAATGTACAAAATAAAGACTACAACTCTTTTTGTGGGCACCATTGACAACAATATCATCACCTCTGAGTGATGCGCGTATCTCTTTTGGATCTAAAGCTGCACTGAGAATCATCAACTCCACCGTATTTTCATTAAATCTGCTATTCAATTCTTGCAGTTGAGAGTCTATCACTATATAGAAAACATCAACTTTATAAAAATGCTCCACTGTGATGTCACGAGCCAATCCCCTCTGTGCAACATGAAAAACACTAAAATTAGGCACTTCTATATTGACACTTCCACAAAACGATCTCACTTTTTCAACCAAATTGCTCCATCCATCATCTCTAAGGTTATGAAGGAGTGACTTAGTTGATGAAACAAGATGCATTGCATTTAAAATATCTTGAGATTGAATCTGCAAAGCATGCTAGTGATCTCTAGAATTTCTCTCATCGGATGCATAATGAAGACAAAGTAGTAAGAAGTCATTGTCTCATAAGCTGAACCTGCTTCACCACGTTGGTTATGTGTAGCTCCATCATCAATGATGTTTAATAACACTTCACATGTTGCACTAAACATTTTAATCATACTAGAAATTGATTTAAAGTGAGAAGTCCAACACGTATCACCCGGTTTTTGCAAAGAACCTATCTGGTTAAGGCCTTTCCCACTTTCAAGCTCTTCAATATTAAGCAAGTAGGCAATATTTGAGGCATGAGCATCTTTAAGTTGATCGTTACGCTTACATGATGCACTCACAATATTGACAATAAAAGTAAGCTTAGTAAAGAAAAAACTCACATGATAAACTTCTTTGGACGCCGCAACTAGTGATAATTGGAGACGATGGGCAAAACAATGAACATAATAAGCATACGGGCAATGATTTGATACTAAGGCTTGCAAACCATTCCATTCTCCACGCATGTTACTTGCACCATCGTAACCTTGCCCGCGTATAGATTGCACATCAAGACCATAACGAGTGAGCATCGAGAAAATACCATCTTTCAAAGTCAATGCTTTAGTATCTTTGACATGAAGTAAACCAAAAAAGCGCTCTTTTATGCAACCATCCTTGTCAACAAATCTCAATACAAGTGACATTTGCTCCCTTTTAGATTCATCTCTAGCTTCGTCCACAATTATACAATACTTCGCACAACCAATCTCTTCCCGGATATACTTTTTTGCTTTACTTGCCAAGACATGTAATATTTGCTTTTGTATCTTCGGTGATGTATATGACGCGTTTCGTGGAGCTTTATCTAAAACTTTTGCTACATCATCATTTAAAGCTGCAGAATATCTCAACAATTCTAAAAAGTTTCCGCGATTTCTTGATGTGCTAGACTCATCATGACCTCTAAATGCGCATGCCTGGTATGCAAGCCACTTAGCTACTTCAATGGAGGTTTTAAGACGAAGTCTATTATCTATTATATCTTGTGATATAAAATTCTCGAACTGGTTTGGAATATGAGCAGACTGATTCAAGAGATCTGACAAGGCATGTTGTGCCTTTTGATGAGGAGAATTATGATCCTTTCCAACATGTGCCACCAGTGAACAATTTTTCCCTCCCACTTTACTCCACGTCCGAAACCCATTAACAGTGAATGCATTGGATCCTGATGGTCCATCTTCTTTATGAAATAAGAAGCACGGAAGACAAAATATAGCATCTATTGCAGGAGAATATTCCAACCATGATGAGAAGCGGGTAAACATAGATGACTGAAAACTTCGAGAATGTTTTTCACCTGATTTTGGATACATAGAAAGTATAGGCTGATATGGTCCATTCTTAATATAAGCTCTTCGAACTTCGTCACGCTTATCGAATGGATACTTCCATATTTGTGGTCGTAAACCTGGATCACGTTCTAATTTATCGATATCAAATTCGGCAACAACTTCAACTCTTTGCAATTTTGAAACATGATCCTTAGACTGTAATTGACTATCTGAAGATGAAGATTCAATATTTTTTCTTTTGAAGAATGAATGAATTGTGGGTGTTTTCATCTGAAAAAAATAATGAATTAAAAAAAATAAATGAAGCTGTTTCCGCATGGTTGTCAATTAAACTATATAACAATACAAGTTGAATTTAAAAAAGAAAAAAAGAAAAAAAAGGCACTATCACAAGCAAAAGTATAGTCTGCCGCAAATATGCTATATCTAAAGTTCACAAATAGGCAATATACTTTACTTTAGGCTTCAACAAGCTATTGTTATATTATTATTATTGATCAGTTATTAAGTTTCTCTCATCAGATTGTAGTATAATACTGATAATCTATATTAGCGAATAATATTAGGATTCGATAGCTTAGGTTGATTTCTTGACCGCACTTCGTAAATAAAAAGATGGAAGATGATAATTGGGCAAGATGAAATAAATATTCGCTAATATAGATGATAATTAATGATATTAGGTTGATTTCTTGACCGCACTTCCAAATAGGCAAACATTGATAATTGTATATAATGTATAAAATAAAGTGAACTTTCTGATTTGCGGCAGAATTTTCTGATTTGCTGCAAGAGTACAAAGAATTAAATAAATAAAAAAAACTTACCTCTGCTCTGATTTGCGGCAGGAAGTGGCAGAGAGGCAGAGCGCAGAAGTAAAAAGTAGAGAAAGATGAAGAATATGGTTTTTTTTTTTAATTTAAATAGCAAACATTAACGGAAGCCCCGATTTTTTTGGTTATAATTATTTTTTATTTATATTTATAATTAAAATATTATTATTTTCTGGAAAAAGTGGGGGTGGCCCGGGCCACACCCGTAGCCTACGTGGGTCCGCCCCCTGCCCACGATTCTCATTGTCCAAAGGGTTCACAAGGGTTACGTATAAAATGTGATGCGTTAGCCTAACATGGGAAAATATTGCTTTGGCTAAAAGAAAATGTGGGAGCCAAAGTTCAAGAATTTTAATAGAATGTAAGACGCAATCTTTGTATACATACACTACTACAAAAAAGACTTCTAGAAACGACACTTAAAATTAAAAGCTTTTGTCGCTTCTAAATGTCTTTTTTGTAGTAACGATAAGGCATATGTCTTTACAATAGAGCGAGCGTCTAAATCTTGAACCGTGATTTTTAATCACTTGTTTTGTAAATTGGTTATAAAAAAAGCAACAAATAAGTTTAGTAGTGGCAATTTTTATGGACATTACAATTAAACATTCATCCATAAAAGAGATATGGACACGATTGTCCCTTTTTTTTTTTAGTGGTAGGCATCTATGCTTTTTTTCATGTTTGTTTTCAAACCAATATATCCTTCGTAGTATAAAATTTTATAAAAATATGGGGCATTCCTAAGAAAATAAACAAAAAAAGGACATAGAGAAATGCAATTTTTACTCCATAAAGTAAAAAAATAGAGGTCTAGAAATTCTATTGAAAGTTTCAGTAGAGAGTGTAGTATTACAAGAAACTAAGGTATACGAACATCACTTTTTGGCAAGTATACGTTAGGAATCTCAAGTTGAAAAAAGAATGAGAACTAACAAATTTTGTGAGGTGATGAGTTACTCATATCATTACTAATTAGTTTTTAGATGGAATCCTATAATAATATAAACCGAAAGATGCTCTAAAGTCTAAACTTAGGAAAAAAGAAGACTATTCAATGCATAGAAATCAAAACTCAACCGAAAAATGTGCATATTAATCCTTTAACGCCGTGAGCTCGATATTGAAAATTACATCATAATTAATAATATTTTCAAACGTTACAAATGATGATTCTTATTCATCTCCTCCCATTTATCCATTGAAACTCTTCTCGCACAACCAAAGTAATGCATGCGCTTTGCATTGGGGATGGATCCAGAAACGAAATTTAGAAGGTGTCAAGGGTCAAAAAATCAAATTATAATCGATAAAAATTCAATATAAAATTAAAGAGACAAAAGAAATTGAACTTAGATGAGTTAAAAATAATTCTTTAACATGAAATTCTTTTAGTACGTTCCTTAATCATAAAGGTGCCCAACGGCATGTTTTTGCTTTCGTAGCCATTGTTTCTGATGATATTTAAGATACGTAATGACATTTTTTGCTTTCTTAGCCGTCGTCTGATATTAAGGCACATCTCACAGAATTTGCTCACTAAACTTTACATCAACTATAAACGCATCATCCAAGCGAATATGAATATATTATGAATGCATATTAATTATTATAATTTTTATTTCTACGTGTGTTACTCAGCATCATCATCAGAAGAAGAGAAAATGAAGAAAATAAAGAGGAATATGGATTGATCCAAAGATGTCAAGAGAGCAACGAGAACGCCTAACTACCCGTCCATTTTTTTTTTGTTATTAACAAGCCTGGGAAGATTTTCGTCTCTTAAGAAAAGTAATAATAAAGTAATAATTATGAAATTAATTAACGGGGATTATCGTTATTCAACTAGTGAGTGAAACAATTAATTATTTTTAAGCAATTTTAATCAAAGTGATAAACAAACAAACAATCAAACAAAAGCGACTAAAGGACACAAGAAAACTGGTAATCATGTTCGACTATGAACAACCTAATCGGGGACTGATACGTATGGGGGAAAGCAATCCACTATATCAATCAGTCAAAGAAATATGAATATTAAGTTTGGTGACTCGCTCATAAACACATCTGTCTTTAACTCTATCCAATGGATGAAAATCCGAGCTCCCTTTAAATTCGAGACTCCCTCTCTATGTTTCACTCAATCTTCTCTCGAATATTATCAAGCACGTCAACAAACACACGCAATTACAAATTTAGATCAAGGCAGTGATCATAGAATTGCAAGCACCAATAGCTAGTTGTCGAGATCTCCAAGGCAGAGAGACTAGCTAAAGGTTTAAGGTGGTGTGAATTTACCTAACAAAGAGTGAATAACCTAATTCGACTCCAAAGAGCTTTATTAGTCAATCCACAAAATCTCTCGCGAATTTCCTAGCATCGGAAACCAAATATTCAATAATACATACTCAATATATTCTTAATTGAAAACTATGAAGTTTCCAGTTATATTCGCGTGGGAGGACAATGCAGCACAAGTAACTCGGGTCTTGAACATCTTTTTGCAGTTTCGCTCGAATAAATTTAACAAAATTGTTTTGTCAAACCAAACCATGCCACAAAGGATCCAACAAATTGTTTGCTAGGGAAAAAATTAAATTAAAAAGAAGTCCCTCGTCTTTTCACATAGTTATTATATATATATATATATATATATATATATATATATATTGCTATAATATGATGCATAGAGAATTTGGTCTTGTAAAGGATAACCAACAACTCTAACTTTAAAATAGTACTACATTTTTAATTATTGAGGGAGAACATAAACACCAACTACATGAGATCATGAAACTAAAGGATAAGAAGTGGCGGTATATTCCGTAATAGGTTCTCGAAAGCATGTGTCCCGCGTAAGAAGATTGGAGATATCCGGTGGTGATATCGTAAAAGTCAAACCCGGTGTTGGAGGCAACAAGCAAGTACTTATCTCTGACCAACCAAAAGGGTTCAATATGCTTGTATCGGAACGGGTTGAGCCGCGCGAACTAGCCAACAGACTATTCCAAGACGACGCGCTTGTGCCAAGAATCTCGGACACGATAATCCTCCATCACCCAATCTTTGGCGAGCCAGAATCTTTTGTCGAGCGAGACGAAATCGAGCCACCCCTGAACGCCATCCGGATGCAGTTTGCCATAAAGGGGAGAACTCTGTTACAGTGCCCAATGGGTTGAAACCCCTCCTCAGACTTTTATTTAAAATATATTTTTACCATTTTTATTTTACTTTAAAACTGCGCCCCCCCCCTCCCCCCCCCCCTCAATTTTTTTGGATCCATGGGGGGGCTCCACGAGCCAGAAAGCCTCAGTTTTGAGGTTGAATGCCACAATCACGAAGGTTTGGAATTTGGTGGCCTCGTGGTGTCTTCCTCGCGCTTGTCGAAGGGAAGCTTGAGAGGGCTGATGTAAGCTAGAGTTAGGATAGACGAAGAACAACCGAGAGAAACGAATTCTCAAAAAAGTTTTTTATTTTCTGAAAACTGTCACACAAGATAATTGCCGAGTGTTCTTGCTGTAGGCAATTGCCGAACCAAGATAATTTCGAGTGTTCTTGCTGTGTTTGTTGTTCATTTGATCAGTTGCTTGTATCCTAAATAATCTGTTCTTGTTTGCTTTTTGAAAGAAATGATTAATTGATGCAACAAACATCATATCTAAACTCTCCTACTTCAGTTTTATTATTCATGTTTGCTTTGAAAACAGTGTTTGTTAACAAAACTTCAACATAATTAGATATATATGTGAGATTAATAAGCTCAACTTGGTGAGCAAGCCTTTACAAACTTGGAGAGCAAGCAAACTTGATGAGCAAGTAAACTTGATGAGCAAGGATACTTGATGAGCAAGGATTTTGATGTAGTATTTCATTTCCTATAAATAGCAATAGTTGTATGCATTTCATTTTTAACTCCATCAATACAAATTCTACTTCTCATCACACTTCCTCAATCTAAGAGATATTGTCTCCAATTATTTTTATATCTTTGTTTGCATACTTTGAAACTTTGGCAAAGATCCTTTAGTTTGGAACCAACATTTGGTATCAGAGCCGATGTCGAAGTACATGGAGTCACCTAGCAAATCCACCGGAGGAGACACAACGGCGACGAAGATCGGGAAGGAAGGAAACGTGATGCTCAACTATCCGATGCTCACGAAGAGCAACTATTCAGTGTGGGCGTTGAAGATGCGGGTGAATCTGTAGGCGCAAGGCGTTTGGGAGGCCTTAGAAGATGGAGTTGTCGAAGTGCGCCAGGATAGAATGGCTCTCGCCGCCATCTATCAGGGAGTTCCGGAAGATGTCCTTCTCATGATCGCCAAGAAGGATTCCGCAAAAAAGGCGTGGGAGACGTTGCGGACGATGCACATGGGCGCAGACCGCGTCAAAGAAGCCAAGGTTCAAACCTTGAAGAGCGAGTTCGAGGTTCTCCGTATGAGAGACGGTGAATCTGTGGACGAGTTTGCCATGAAGCTTACATCCATTGTAACAGGTATCCGCTCGCTAGGCGAACAGGTGGACGAGACCAACGTGGTCAAGAAGTTCCTAAGAGCGGCACCTCACAGGTACATGCAGATCGTGACGTCGATCGAGCAGTTCGGTGACCTCAAGACTATGTCAGTCGAGGAGGTTGTCGGTCGTCTAAAAGTCCACGAGGAGAGGCTTCGGGGCTATGGCGACAAGGAAGAGGAAAAGCACCTCCTGCTCACGCATGAAGAATGGATGGCCAAGCAGAAGAAGAACCATGGAGTCGAGTCTTCTTCCAGCTCATCGAGGCATGGCGGGTACGGCGGAGATGGCCGACCACGTGGTAGAGGCCGAGGACGAGGGCGAGGTCGAGACATGCGAGGTCGCGGCAGCTGCTCACCCCGTCAAGAAGGCACCACGACCCGAAGAGACAAGAGCACGGTGAAGTGCTATAATTGTCAGAAGCTCGGGCACTACGCATCGGAGTGCCGCAAAAGGAACCACGACGAGGAAGCGAATCTGATGAGATTCCATGAAGATGAGCAACCCGCACTCATGTTCACCGAGCAGATAGTGAACTTGAAAGTGCGCAGAGATGAACAGGAGACGAGCATCGTAGGCAAGAGAGACGCCAAGCTCGGGCGAAAACCGGTCAGAGAAAAGACCGACGTGGAGGAGCCAGTCGATGCAGAGTCGAGCCCGAAACCTGAGCTGATGATGGCCGAGAAGAGGCCCAGCCCAGATAAGACGGCCACCGAGACGGTGATGCTTGTCGAGGATAAGGTTATTGCGAACCTCATCAGAGACGGAGAAAAGAAAGTCTATACCCACGTTTGGTATTTAGACAATGGTGCGAGCAACCACATGACGGGAGACCGAGCTAAGTTTGAAGAGCTCGATGAGAAGATCACAGGGAACGTGAAGTTTGGCGATGAATCAATCGTTGAAATTAGAGGCAGAGGATCCATCATGTTCCAGGGAAAAAACGGGGACCAACGCCTACTGACCCAGGTGTACTACATCCCGAAGCTTAAGAGTAACATCATCAGCCTTGGTCAGATGACGGAGGTCGGAAACACAGTGGTGCTAGCCGACTCGTACTTAAAGATGTGGAACAGTAGTGGTGCCCTGTTGATGAAGGTGAAGAGAACGCCAAACAGGTTGTACAAGATACTCCTGGAGACAGGCCAACCTGTCTGCTTAATGGCGTCCCTAGCAGACCCGGCTTGGTTGTGGCACGCACGACTTGGGCACGTAAACTTCTATGCGCTCAAGATGATGGGAGAAAAGGAGATGGCCTTTGGGGTACCAAAGATCGAACACCCCAACCAGCTGTGTGAATGCTGCATGGTCGCGAAGCAGGCAAGAGTGCCATTTCCGATCAAGGCCAAGTTCCGAGCAGAGCAACCCCTCCAACTGGTGCACGCTGACTTGTGTGGTCCAATTACCCCGGCGACCCTAGCCGGAAGTAAGTACTTTCTCCTACTTGTTGACGATTACAGCCGTTGGATGTGGGTATATACGCTCAAGGAGAAGAGTGGAGTCTTTGAAGTTTTTAAGAAGTTCAAGAGGTTCGTGGAGAACCGGTCTGGACACAAGTTGAAGACTTTGAGAACCGACCGAGGTGGAGAGTTTACGTCCCAGCAGTTCGGAGAATTCTGTAATGAAGAGGGAGTCGAACGCCACCTTACTGCACCGTACACGCCTCAGCAGAACGGTGTGGTGGAGAGAAGAAACCGCACTGTGATGGAGACAACAAGGAGTTTGCTGAAAAGCATGGACGTCTCGGCAAGGTTCTGGGGAGAAGCAGTTAGACACGCGGTCTATCTGCTCAACCGCTTGCCGACGAAGGCGCTAGGCGAGCGCACCCCTTACCAAGCATGGAAAGGAAAGAAACCTCATTTGGAGCATTTGAAGGTCTTTGGGTGCACCGCACATGTGAAGACTGTGGGACCACACCTCAAGAAGCTCGATGATTGGAGTCTTCCGATGGTGTACCTGTTGTCAATGGTGCCCACAAGAAGAGTAGTAGTGTCTATTTGTGTACATTTGATGTAATATAGTCTCATGAAGACTCTTGCTTGTAATTGCTTATTCATTAATAAAAAGTTGAAACGTTCATTCCATCTTCCTTGTCTGAAGCTTTATGATAAAACCTTAGTCTTTTAGTCCATAAACAAACTAAACAACTTACGAAGAGACAAATGTAGATTTGCATGAACAAACTCTTCGTAGTTTGCTTAAAACGATATATTCGCAATCTTAGGGTCAAAGGACTATTGACCTTAGTATGATTGTTAGAAGAATCTATGATGTCTGGTTATGAGGCATTGAGAGTTGGAGACTCTATAGTTCTTCTAGGTATCTTCCGAAGGTACTGAATTGACCAGTGCACTTCTAGAGACAAGATAAGAACAAACCATTTAACCTCTTATGTCTCAAAGTCACTACGTATGAATTGCATCATGCTTACCTTAATCCTGAAATGAGACATGTCATTTCACACCTTAGTATTCTCATTTGAGAAAGTCAGAGTTCGGACTCACTATGTGATTTCGAACAGGGCCTATTGGTGAAGTACTAAGTTGTGAGAATGTCATGAGTAACTTTGTGAAGTTCTCATAGATATGGAATTCATGTATAAGATTGCTGAAATGCAATGTATGTCACCTCATGCTTTGTTCCTTGGAGTGTGAATAAATGAACTGGCCAGTGTCCAAATTGAGTCCTGACTCTTTTGGATGAAACAATGTGACTTGTTAGCTCCTCGTCATATACATTGTTTCTAACTTATTCACAAGCGACAAAGGAGTTGAGGAAATAACAGCTAGAAGGGTAAAATGATAATTTAGTAAATCCCGACTAGCTGATGACATTCATGAAGGGTAGCATAGATAATATTCAGTGGATCCGCTCATTATAATTAGGTGAATTCTTGAGTAGAAAATAAATTCATTTGAACCGAGAGATTTTCAGTGTCAGCTCTTTAGTGGAGTCAGTTGGCATTAAGCTAAACTTGGAAAAGGTTTGTGAACTTTTGAGTCCAAGTGTTTAGCTCAAGCTTTGTTCATTTGGGTCCATGAGGTCAATGTCACGAATCACATCGAGTAGGAATAGTTAAACTAGAAGCTAAGTCAAAAGAAGAACGAAAATTGTCAAAAGGGTATTTTTGTCTTTTGAGACATAGGATGAAATGAATGTCAATAAATTTTTTGACATGGTCATTTGATGACAAGTAACACTCGGCCATAATAAGATTAAATGGGCCTTGTGGACTAATTTCATTTCATAAGAATTTTAATGAAAATTCTTAATGGGCTTTTTTCATGTTGTCATGAACAAATGGAAAAGCTTCTAGAAGCCCTTTCTAGAAGGCTATAGGCGCCCAACATACCCAAGGAAAGAGAGAATATTTTGTGCATGAATGTATTAAGATACTTGCCAAAAGAAAAAGAGGAAACAAATTTTCTCCAAGAGGAAAGCATATGAGCGCCCAAGTAGAGTCAAAGGGAAGCTAAATAAAAGAGGAAACAAATCCATGGCTATGCATGGAACCTCTTGGCCGACCAAATGAAAGGAGAAATAAAGGAATATTTGCTCATGAATATGTGATATTCTATAGAAGAGGAAACTACCTTATTGAAGGTGAGACCTCTCCTATAAATAGGAGCCTTATTCTTCTCATTTCATTCATCCAAAGTTAGAGATTGAGAGCTTCTCTCTCTAGACCTTGTGGTGGCCGATCCTCTCTCTCTCTCTAGTTATTTTCGGTTTTTGTTTTCACACCTAGGTCCTCATTCGACCTAGTGTTTAGCTTTGCGACTTCAAGGCTCGTTCTTAAGTCGTAGTGTTTAAAAGTGCCCACTCACTAATTCCTTTTCTCTCGAGTGATTTAGTGATAGAAACTTTCGTGGTTGCTCGAGGTGCCGAGGAAAGAAAGAGGGACGTGCTGCGAGGGGAGACGAGCGTTGCAACTTTCTAAGAGCTTCTCAAAGATCAAGCTTCAAAAAAGGTTAGTAAACTTCTTAGCTCATATTAGTTTTTAATTACATGTACTTGCACTTTATCTAGGTTAGTAAAAAACTGTTTTTACTTGTAAAAGAAAATTTTTAAAATTCCGCCGCTTACCGAAGCGTTAATTATTTTCTTAAACCCTAGATCGATTCCAACAGTACCTTGGCGCCGAAGAAAGGAGCAAGGCACACAGGTTTTACGACCCCCAACGCGGCAAAATGCATGTGAGCAGCCGTGTTCGAAGAGGAGAAGAAATGGGACTGGCACGATGAGAAGGGAGAGCCCGAACAAAACTCAGTGGAGTTCATCCTCGAAGAGGCAGAAGCGGTCGAGCAGGAAGAGGGGGAAAGTCCCAGCCAAGGACCAATAATGTCCAGCTCAACGGAAACTAGCTCCCTTGGAACCAGCTCACCACCAGGCTCGCCCAATCTAGGATCAAGGATGAGCACCCCGATACCAGAGAGTTCTAGGTTAGGAAGAACCATCTCAGGAGACTCGTCAATCAAGGACAGACTAAGAGGATTCCGTCCCCTATCCGATGTCTATGGAGAAGCAAGAGAGCTTGAGTTGAGCCCTGATGAGCTCTTGTTGCTTAGTGAAGAGGAACCAACTAGCTATCACGAAGCAGCCACTGAGAAGGAATGGCAGGAAGCAATGGAGAGAGAGCTAGAGTCCATTGAGAAGAATCAGACATGGGAGCTAGTCGACTTTCCAAAAGGTCACAAGTCCATTGGTCTGAAGTGGGTCTACAAGCTCAAGAAGGATTCAGAAGGCAAGGTCCTCAAGCACAAAGCCAGATTGGTCGCAAAAGGATACGTGCAGAAGAAGGGAGTTGACTTCGAGGAAGTTTTTGCTCCAGTAGCCACACTTGACACAATCAGACTGATCCTAGCCCTCGCAGCTCATCGAGGCTGGAAAATCCATCACCTGGACGTCAAATCCGCATTCCTAAACGGTGAATTGGAAGAAGAAGTCTACGTTGGTCAGCCATAAGGCTTTGTAGATCAGACTGCAGAGCACAAGGTGTACAAGTTGTCAAAATCCCTGTATGGGTTGAAACAAGCATCACGTGCATGGAACACTCGACTTGACAGGAGTATGAAGAGTCTTGGGTTCAAGAAGTGCTCTTAGGAGCAAGCAGTCTACACGAGGAATAACGGAGAGGATGCCCTCATCGTCGGTGTGTACGTCGACGACCTGATCGTGACTGGATCCAGTGTAGAAGGCATAAGCGGATTCAAGGAGCAAATGATGAAAGAGTTCGAGATGAGCGACCTCGGACTACTTTCATACTACCTCGGCATCGAAGTAGATCAAAAGAAGGAATGCATCACGTTGAGACAGACGGCCTATGCGAAGAAGATCTTGAAGCAGTTCGAGATGGCGGATTGCAACCCGAGCAAGTACCCGATGGAAGCAAAGTTGCAGCTCGGGAAGGATGAAAAAGGAACACCAGTGGATCTCATAGATTATAGGCGTGTCATCGGGTGTCTCAGGTACCTAACCCACACTCGACCTGACATCTCATATGCAGTGGGCATGATGAGTCGTCACATGGAGAAGCCTACTAGTCTACACCAGCAGGCAGTGAAGCACATCCTTCGTTACGTGAAGGGAACGACGAGCTATGGGATCCAATAAGGAAGAGGAAGTGAAGCTGAAGAACTGATCAGTTTTACCGACAGTGATCTAGCCGGTGATGTCGATGGCAGAAAAAGTACCGGAGGGATGGTATACTATCTCAACGGGAATCTGATCACCTGGCAATCTCAGAAGCAGCGAACTGTGGCTCTATCTTCCTGTGAGGCTGAGTTCATGGCAGCAACTGCAGCAACGTGTCAAGCGTTGTGGCTGAGAAGTTTATTGAGTGAAGTGACTGGAGCCGAGCAAAAACCATTGACTCTCTACGTGGATAACAAGTCCGCAATCGCACTGATGAAAAACCCGGTGTTTCATGGACGCAGTAAGCACATCGACACCCGCTTTCACTTTATTCGCGAGTGTGTTGAGAAGCGAGAGATCATCGTGGAATTTGTCAGCACCAGAGAGCAACGTGCGGACATACTCACTAAGGCTCTGACGAGAGTCAAGTTTGCTGAGATGAGAGAGCTGCTCGGGGTAAAGAACCTCGAACCAAGTCAAGCTTAAGGGGGAGAATGTGAGATTAATAAGCTCAACTTGGTGAGCAAGCCTTTACAAACTTGGAGAGCAAGCAAACTTGATGAGCAAGTAAACTTGATGAGCAATGATACTTGATGAGCAAGGATTTTGATGTAGTATTTCATTTCCTATAAATAGCCATAGTTGTATGCATTTCATTTTTAACTCCATCAATACAAATTCTACTTCTCATTACACTTCCTCAATCTAAGAGATATTGTCTCCAATTATTTTTATCTCTTTGTTTGCATACTTTGAAACTTTGGCAAAAATCCTTTAGTTTGGAACCAACAATATATACCTCTTATTTTAAGGGTATATTACAATTGATGACATGCTATATATATATATATATATATATATATATATATATATATATATATATATATATATATTTAAACTCTTAGGTTAACTTTTCATATTCTTGATCAATTTTTGTGATTTATTTTTTTGTATATATATATGTATATATATATATATTCTTGATTGTATATTTTATGTTTTTATTTTCGTTATGACCTACAGATCATTATGATGGGAATCATAATTAAGAGTATAGAAATCATTGTGGTTACATAACCAATACATAACTAAGTATCTGCAAATAAGTTCATACAATTTTGAAATTTAATATTGTCAAATAC
The DNA here is from genome assembly GCF_054948205.1 of Urtica dioica subsp. dioica. Taxonomy (NCBI): domain Eukaryota; kingdom Viridiplantae; phylum Streptophyta; class Magnoliopsida; order Rosales; family Urticaceae; genus Urtica; species Urtica dioica. The sequence continues at coordinate 3,207,290 of NC_142761.1, forward strand.
ACTGCTTATGAGATTAAACAAATAGACTAACTTATTAAATAAATATCTTCTAAAATAATATATATGAAAGTTCTATAGAGTTTAAAAACCTTTATCAACTCCTTTTTATATGTATACCACTACTACAAATATAGTTTTCCGGTGCGGATTACTTTTGGGTGCGACTTTTCGCACTTAATAGTCGCACCCAAAAAGACTTTCGGGTGCGAAAAGTCGGACCCAACACTCAAACAAGCACTGAAAAATTTTTGCGATTTTTTTTAAAGTTGGGTGCGACAAGTCGCACCCAATACTTTATCTAAACTATTAGGTGCGACTTAGTCGCACCCAAATGTCCTAAATTTTTCCGCGGCCAAATTTTCCTCCTCTTTTTACAAATATCATTGGGTGCGACTTTGTCGCACCCAAAAGTACTGACACAGGTCATTGGGTGCGACATTGTCGCACCCATAAGGGTCATTGGGTGCGACAAAGTCGCACCCAAATTCTAGGTCAGGATATAAAACAAATTTTCTATGCGATCTTCATTCATTTAACCGAGCCTCTCTCTCTCACATTCCGACCCTCTCTCTCCGAGTTCTCTCCTACCACCACCACCAATCCACCGTCTCTCTCCGACCACCACCGACGGGTACCACTACCACCGAGCCTCTCTTTTCTTTCTTCCTCTTTAATTTCCGGCCACCACCGACACCTCTTTTTTTTTCTTCCTCTTTGCAGGTACCGCCCTTCGCCGGCAACCTCCCTCCCGGCCTCTGCTCCCGCGGCGAGCGGCCTCCAACAACCTGTCTGAGCCAAGTCGGCTCTCAGCCCCGCGCTCGGGACGGCTCAGCTTCGGCTCTTAGCCCCGCGCTCGGGACCGGCTCAGCCTAGTCGGTTCTTCATCTCCGCCGTCAGCCTCTTCGGCTTCGGCTTCGGCTTCGGCTTCGGCTCGGGCTCGGGGATTTCAAAATTGTGTGTGTGTGGTTTTTTTTTCCTTTTTCTGTTGGTTTCCATCGATAATCAATATAGTCTCGTTGTATATATAGTTTCCAACCAATTATTCTCAAAACCCTAATTTTTTCAATTCGACTTCAGATAACATAAAATTCATAATTTCACCTTTATAGTTCTTCGTCCCTTAGCAATAACTCTTAAGCCGCACTATTGGGCATCAGGGCCAACATAAGTAATCGATTTCAGTCGTCTTCGTCCCTTAGCAACAACTCTTAATAATTGTTAATTTTCTCTTTCGTTTAGCAAAATCAATGTCCAATCCAAGTAGAGATTGGATCACCGAGAACAATCGGTTGTCCTTGCAGTATAAAATAAGAGTTAATGAATTTATCCGAGCTGCAAGAAGATTTCCGAACGATAATGGCGAATATCGATGTCCATGCAAGCCTTGCAATAACGTGAGATGACACGACATTGGGGTTGTAAGGCATCATCTGCTAAACAAAGGGTTTACCCCGGGCTACACAGAATGGTATCATCATGGCGAGGTCGAGCGTTTCGTCTGTCATCTTGAAGAAGTCCCCATCGGAGAAACAGCCCAGAGAGGAGTATGAGGAATACATGCTGCTGTGGAGGATATAAGAGATCACGAGGATTTCGACGGTGTTACCGAGCCGGCTCCGAGCGAGGTACGTGCGGAGGAGCAAGTTGAAGACTTGTTCGCCGAGTTGGAAGCAGAATTGTACCCTGGATGCAAGTTGTAGACCTTTGGGTGCGAATCGTCGCATCCAAAGGTCAATATTCCCGCCAAATTATGGCGGGAAGGTTATTGGGTGCGACTTGTCGCACCCAATAGTTTGGCGGGAAGGCCATTGGGTGCGACCAGTCGCACCCAATAGTTTGGCGGGTAGGCTAGTGTGTGCGACCAGTCGCACCCAAAGGTTTGGCAGGTAGGCATTTGGGTGCGACAAGTCGCACCTAATGGCGTTCCCGCGGACTTTTTCACATAACTTTTCTGACTTATGGGTGCGAATTTGGGTGCGAAAAACCGCACCTAAAAGTCATGATCATCGGGTGCGACATTTCGCACCCACGACCTTTAGGTGCGGACTTTCGGGTGCGGAAAAGTCGCACCTAAAGGTATCATTGGGTGCGACTTTTGATTTTTAGGTGCGAAAAAAGTCGCACCTAATGTTGTTTTTTGTACTAGTGTACGTAGTTATTCATATCACCCCGGACCGCCACTGTGCAAGACTTCTTGAGATCGATCATCGGCAGAGGAAGTGAAGGTGGTGGAGATCGACCGCCACTGGGTAAGACTTTATATATATATATATATATATATATATATATATATATATATCACTAGAACTATATACAGCATATAATGTGTATATAAAAGCTTTTTCTGGGCTTGAGTTGGGGCAACAACCAACCACAATAGACTGGGCTTAACTTGAAGTAATTACCTGAATATACGACTTTTTAAACTTTATTCATCCAATGCGTAGGATCTTTTAGTCTGATACAATATAGATTGTTTTTAGGTGGTGTTTATAACTTTATATATGTTTTATATTATTTGTAAATGTACGGTTTCGTTTAATTTTTTTTTTAATATTGTTTATAACTTTATTAAAAATAAATGTTGTCCATAGTTTCAATCTAAAAAATAGTTAGTTTCTGCAAGTTTGATTATAAAAATTGTTGCGATATTTCAACTCACACAAGTGTACGATACTAATGAACTAGTTTAATGAATATCACGAACTGAGAGATTTAATATGTACGTCGACTTGAACTACTGTCAAGTACGGATTATTCAAACAACGGCTTAATGGTCAAATATTTGCCTTCAATACATAACTAACAGTCTAACACGTGTTCTTAAATATATTGTGTTTTTTTTTTTTTTTTTTTGTCGTGGCGTAAAAAATATGTTTTCTAGGTTAATAAGTCTTTATAATATTGCCATATATAAGAATAAATATGTTGTACTTCATGGAAAATTGTTCTAAATAGTTTTTAGTGAAGTGAGATCAATATCTTTGTTATTAATAATAAATTTAACTTGAAAACGAAGCAAATAATAATAATAATAATAATAATAATAATAATAATAATAATAATAATAATAATAATAATTTGCATGAGAGCAACGGTTACTAAAGTTTTTGGAGGGTATATAAGCATAATTGAAAAGAGGAGACACGTTTAACCTAGCCTAGTTTAACCTACTTATTTTATTATTATTATTTTTTTTTTTCGATAGTTTAACCAACTACTTGGCACCACTTGTTGGGCTTTATGTCTTCTATTGGGCTGAGCTTAAAGGAAATCATTTTACTCTACCTTTTTTTTCATATTTTTTTTTTTGGAAATCATTTTTTTTTTCTTTTCATATAGAAGATACTAATTCAGGACGTGATTACCTAAATATTAATTACGTCACCACATTGATCAAGATTTCACTAATTAATTTGCAAAATCAGAGCGTAATCTGTAGTTAAGCCAAAACTGGGTTCTGCGGCCTACCCATAGTTTGAAGAACCATTTAACTTTGGTTAAAATGCAAATGCTTATGTTTTTGTGGCTTATATCGCTTAATATTTGTTGAAACAATGATTGTTCATATAAGTCCATCATTGTACTTGTACTACTTTTCATATAGTGAATTTTCTTTTTACTTGGGCACACTGTCTTCCAGAATAAGTGATATTGCATCGAATTAAATTATCACATTGTGTGTCATTTTATTTACGCACTGTTTATTTATTTATTCGTCTATTATATTAGTTCAAGTTGTCGGATACATTGAATGTACAACATCGACACATCATTGACAGTGTCTAAACAGAATTTCAATATGTAAGCAATTCGTATCATTATACATTGAACCTTCTTTCTTTCAGGCATGTTTGTTTCACAGTTCTCTTCCTTTTATTTCCTCATCAAATTACTACTGACATGTTTTCAACCTTTGTACAGTAAATTTTGATCGCTTTCTTCAGTCATCAACATTTATGACTATTACCACTTGCGGAGTTGCGGTTACAGTGCATAGATAAAAAAGAATAATAATTGTCCTTTTTGGATTTGCTTATTATCATTAATCACTAGATCTAAAATATATTAGCCTAACTAATTAAGCATGTTGTACTTGCAAATATCATAAACCACACTTTAAATTTTCATTTTCACTCTAGATTTAATTTTAACAAAACTACTATTGTATTATTTACCTGATGATGATTGCTTATATCAATGGAATAGTATATTATTTTAAATTATTTTTTGTTTATATATATATATATATATATATATATGTGTGTATATATATATATATATATATATCAATGGTGCATATGGTGATATATAAAAGTAAACTAAAGTGTTTACAAAGCACAATCTATTCCAGGTTTCAACACTTGTGTTCCAAATTAATCTCGGTGGTGACAACGGCTTAGTTTGAGGGGGACTTAAGAGGACTGTTGATCTATGTAATACACAACGACGGATGTGGTTATAAATTTTGTTATGTCATTAAGATTTTCATTGCAATCTTCATACCTCTCTCTACGTTGTTGAGCTTAATTATCACTGATCAATCTTAAAAAAGAGAGTTTAATGTCACGCCCATATGTACTTATATATATATATAATGTCAATACATTATGGGCGGACATTTTATTCCGAAGAAATTATTCATGGACCATGTCTATGTGATCCATATATACTTGTGATTTAAACAGCAAATCAATAAGTTAAATAGAATGATGACATGTTTTACTTTGATTGAAGGGACACTAAGAAAGACACAAAAAATAAAAAGAGGATCCGAATTCGCGATTTACGAGTTTGGCTAAATATTATAATAACTGTTTATGTACGTAGTGACACATCCAAATTGACATATGTACATATTTAATGACGTCACATTGACAAGTATACACTATAAACAATAATTAGACACTTTCATAAATATTATGGTTTTTGGACTCGCTATCGAAACTAAACAAATAAACAAACTTGCATGTGTGATGCGAGCTGTGGATAACTGTACTCCCATATATATACTTATAGGGTGACTCAATTTGTAGTGTCAATAGCGTATTTTTGTCTTTTTTTATTTATTACAAAAATGACGTGTGAACATTTTATATTATGAAAATATCGGACTATATCGAACTTAAAATGTGAATGATCATTTTTGCCCTTATTTCATTTATTTCTCAATTGCTCTTAGCTTTTGTTGTGGCCACGATCCAATAAACTTAACATATACAATATACGGTTAACATACAATAGATATACAATTTAATCAGTAACACATTTGTAAATGTATATAAATATCTATCTATATATTTTATTTAATCACATACTGATTATTGTATACAGTATATTGATTATGTGATACTGTATACATTATACTGATAATATGATTATTGTATACTGTCAACGTCAGAATTACGGCGACAAAGAAGATGTTGTATATAATATATTGATAATGTGATTATTGTATATTGTTAGCTTCGGAGCCACGACGACGGCAGAAATATTGTATACAATATCAGAGCTATTTTCCGCAAAATCTGAGATCGACTAAATTCTTTTTCTGATTCTCATCTTCTCTTTTTCGTTTTCGTTGATCCGGTATGATAATGGCAGACGCAAAAATCTCATCGACAGAGAATCCTCTCACCGGCGAACATGCTGGCAATTCACGACCTAGATCTACCATTGAAGATCAATTCTCTCCATACTATCTTCATCATTCCGATTCTTCTGGAGGAAGCCTCGTCTCCAACGTCCTTATTGGCACTAACTACATGCCTTGGAGTCGATCCATGTTGATTGTTCTTGAAGCCAAGAATAAATTGGGTTCGATGGAAGTATCAAGAAGCCTTCACCAGATGATCAAGATTTGCTTTGCCTTTGGAGTCGGAACAACAACACCATTTTTGCGTGGATCATGAATTCTGTGAGCAAAGAAATCGCAGCCAGTCTTCTTCTTTGATGTACCGCCATGGAAATTTGGAATGATCTGAAAGATCGCTTCCAACAGAGAAATGGACCGAGGATCTTCCAGTTACGACATGAATTCATCAACCTGACTCAAGATCAGCAATCTATTGGTGTGTTATTTACTAAACTCAAGTCTGTCTATCAAGATCTCTGTGAATTCAAGCCAGAATGCACTTGTAGCTGTTCTTGTGGTGGAAAAGCGAAATTAAGCCAATTTGCTGAGTCAGAATATGTGATGCAGTTTCTCATGGGCCTCAATGAGAACTGCACTCATGCTCGTGGTCAAGTGCTCCTTATGGAGCCTATTCCTCCCATTAGTAAAGTGTATGCAATGCTCAACCAAGAAGAAACTCATAGGTCAATTGGTTTCGACACAAGCCTACAGATTGACCAGTCCAACTCCCTTGCAATGTCTGTTCGTGAAGATCAAAAGAAGCAAAAAGGCAAGGAGAGACCTCTTTGCACACATTGCAAGATGCTAGGTCATACTGTGGACAAATGCTACCATACACCACCCACCAAGCTTCTACCACACACCACACACCACCACCACCGAGATCCACCACCACCGCCCTCCGATCTCTCTGCCACCGCTGAGACCCACCACCACCGCCACCTCCGACAACACGTGCTCCGGTGAGTCTTCTAACCCATTATAATTTTATCTATCTAAATTTTGAAATATTTTATTCTTTTTAGTTAACCCGTGACAACGCACGGAAACTAACTCGTACTTATCTAAAATAAAATAAAAGATTCGTTAAAAAGTCAACAAATCACTGTAAGCTGAATAAATAACCTATATTGAGTTTCCTATTTTTATTCTTTTTTTTTATGGTCAAATTAATATATACCCTCAAAAGTCTCTCAGCTCAAACATTTATTATGTATGCCCAATTTTTTGTGCAGAGTTTTCATTTTTAAATTTTAAGGACATTTTAGACGTCAGAACAATGACTATTAATAAAAAAAAAAATTATACAAGCTATGGCTACTTCACAAATGCTCAAAAATAAAATCATCTTTTTATGTACGTCATTCCTTAAAATAAAATAGTAAATAGTCTCGTCGTTTTTTACGTGGAACTTTTCGTCCCTTATTTTCATCTTATCAAATATTAATAACTTTATAAACATAAAATAAATAAATGTACCAAGCTTTGTCAATTATAGCGATCTATCGCCATTATATATTATTATGTGGCTTGGGTGTGGTGTTTTAATTAGCAAGTCTTTTAAATATAAATATGATCTTACAAATTAATCAATCCATTGACTATATATTACATTCAATAATAAATTATGTACACTTATAACTGTTTTCAATATTCAAATTCAGCATTAATCCTGAACTTTATTTTTCTTCCCTTTTACAATATTATAATATTGAGGGAATCAAAAGTGGAGATGATAGCTCATTTAAGCTATATATACGAGAAGCTAGTTTAAGACGAGACACTGTAAGTCATCTTCTAAGAACAGACAAAAATCATATTAATACATCCAATGTGCTTTTATAATTATCCATGTATAGCCCATGGCTAGAAACAGAAAAGCATGGCATGTGAAAGAGTTACCACGATATGCTATAGCGTTGTGCTGTATACACCATCGATGTGGGACATTTTGCCCATTGTATTCTATACTTTAAAGTCTCTCTAAAATAAATGAAAAATAATTCTCACCTCTCCAATGAACATAAACTACCCAAAAAAAAAAAAAAAACGCCGGCTGTCCAAAAAAATCTTATTAGTTTTGTCCAAAAGATTTTTTTTTGTCTTTCCACCGGGTTTCTTTTGTCATTGAACATGAACTTAATAGAGAGAGAGTAAAAAATACTTAATCATGTCAATCTGCCCCAGCATCACAAAAAGTGTTGTCTGAGTCTACCACACACGCACATGGTATATGTGTAGTGTCTTTTACCTTTATAATCACATGAAATCTTAGATTTTGACAAATAATCAATTTTTTGTGAATTTTTTGTAAATAATTACAAATTTTTATTTACAACAAAAATTTTACGTAAATACCCACGAAAATTTCCCGCCTAATTCTACACTTATTTGTCGAATTAAAAAATCAATCATGTCGCATTAAATTAAATTCCCGCAAGTTGAGGCCGAAAATATTGAATACGGTATAACCAGAGATAGTGAAAAAAAAAATCATACAAGCAATCGTCGGCAGCGGAAAAAGATATTTGATTGCATACTTAATTCTTGACTACTTTTTATGTTGTAAATGCGTCTAAATTTGTGATTTTTTTCTTTTTAAAGGATTCTTTTTTGTTTTATTTTTGCGATTTGGGAAATAGGGTTTCTGGGTTGTGTTTGCAGACATTAATCGGAAAAATTTCTTAATAAATTGACATTGTAGGGGACTCCGTATGGCTATGTTGAAAGAGTTTCTGTTAATATTTGTTAATATGGAAAAGTTGTTCTAAACTGAAAATCCAAAGTTCTGTAAAGGAATATTGATATAGAGTGTTAATATAGTGTTAATATTGATATAAAGTTCTGTAAAGAAAATCTTCGGCAAAGAAGGATGTGAACAAATCAACAACACGAATTACACAAATAAAATAAGTTTTTTGGTGTTAATACGTCAGTAAATATGCCATTCTTATTTTTATTATTTACAATCTATTTTCATGTGTGGTGTTAGGCTGCTGAATTTGTTGACGATCGAGAAAATTGGGATTTCACCGAAAAGAAAGCAAAGAAAGACATCGACATCGAGCAATGAAGCCAGCCTTCGTATTCCTTGAACTTCGACGATTAGAGACTCTTGTTTATAGTTTTTTGTGTTACAATCTTGACTGCGTTTGGTCAATTTATGTAAATCATGACGTATTTTACAATGTTAATTAACAACAAATTTACAATGTTAATTTATGTAAATCATTACATATTTTACAGTTTGAAAATAAAATGAAAGAATTCAAAAAATAAGCACCTGCCGTTTGAATTTCGATATCAGACTAATATATGCAACAAAATCGTTAATTTAGTCACAATTAAAGAATAAAATCAATGTAATCTAATTCCCATAACTAACTGCTAATAAATAGAGAATTATGTCTTATTAATAAGACGTTTCAGCATTAACAAGAATTTCCAAATATATAATTTAAAATTTCTAAATAAATCTTAAATTTTAAACACAAACATCGAAATTTAAAATTCATAAAAAAAAAAAAACGCCTCCTTAATCAAAGCAAAAGCTGCCTAATTATTTGACTATTTACGAAAAATTTACGAAATATTGATTATTTAGCAATTTTTCAAGTTTCTAGCTTAGTTAGCCAATTATTTGATACGTATATGTATATATATAGGGCACATATATATATATAATAGAAGGAGCTTTGACATGTATGTTGTGACGTGTCAGTATATATAGCATGTCCCTGAAGCGTAGCAAAAAAAAAAAGCTGTGAACAAAAGCAAGCGGATTGTTTCATAAAAAAAATAAAAATAAAAAAATAAAATAAAACAAGCAAGAGTGTTGTTGGGGTTCCGAATCAGAGACGTTGCTGCTAAAGATAACGTTAACCCTTTCCTCTTTGGGCTTCTCAAGGGTTTGCTTATTGGCCTCTTTCTGTAGGCGTTTTATGATCAACTTCTCACGAATCACATTATATATAACTGCTTAATGAATAGACTCTCTCTTTTTTCCGGTTACCCAGTTGTACGTAAATAGCCCATCACTTTTTAGGGTTTTCCATAATTGGTGTGAAAAGTTCGTTATCTTTTTGCCCTAGTTTGCACATGCCTATGTTTTGTTTTGATTTAAATATTGAATAACCTGTCGATTTTTATATATGGTTCAGAATTTGTGAAATTGTCATTTGGTGAATCTATTTTGTTTTTCTTTTCTCCATTATGGTTTTTTTATAATTTATTTTTTTGTTTTCGTTATTCTAGAGTATGATACTTCTTTACGGGTGGTGGTGAATGATCTGTCGAATTGATAGTAAATTGAGCCTCTTTTCAATTTTTTTTTTAATTTTCAAAAACTGTACCTTATTAGTGAAATCAAGGAGAGAGAATTATTCTGAGATATGGAAGCATATTCAGCCATTGATAAAAGCGATTTGTTTTCTAACTATAGCTAGTACATTTTTATATAAAACTAGGAGTATTAACAGATGAATTACTCGAAACTAAAATAATATATATATATAATACACTACATATATATATATATATATATATATATATATATATATATATATATATGTAGTTCGTCTGCGCGGGAAAGAAACACGTAATCAAAGAATTCTAACAATAAGTTGCATAATTACTTGAACAAACTGTTTCGCCAAAATAAATTCATGCCACAAAGAATTAACATAAAAGATTAAGCATATTGCATATGATATAAAAAAAAACTAAACAAAAAATAGTTAGAATTTATGACTTTAACAATCATTCTCGAGAGTTTTCTTTACGTTATCGTTCACAAGTTTTTTTTTTTTTTTTCCCCTAACAAATAATTCTCGAAGTGCATGACCTCAAAAGAAGGCTCCAAAATTCATGCACATTTCAACGACGTGATTGGATATATATCAGCAACTGAGAGCTTCACTTCTTCTTCTCTTATTTTTTTCCCCTTTCCTTGTCTCCATTGTATAATAAACTCTTCTTAGCTCTTACCACTTGCTCTTCATATTCTCACACACGAACCATCAACAAAGTATAGACTTGACATGTCAGAGCATTAAATACGCAGTGACAATTCGATTCATAATTCTTCAATGACCTCAAAAAACCAAAAAAGAAAAGAAAAAAAAGAAGTGGATTCATAATTTGGTCTGAGAAATTGGAGGCAGAAACATTAAATAGGGTATTCTTGCTGTAAAAAAGAAGAAAAATTGTGGCTAAACTTGAAGATGATATTGGACCGTGACAGAAACGTGGCAGCAAAAAAGTTGTGTTATAATGTATAGTTGGGTCCACTAAATTTATACCACCATGCGGTTTAATATACAACAACAACAACAACAACAACAACAATAATAATAATAATAATAATAATAATAATAATAATAATAATTTAGATGATAATGCAATATTTGAATGAAGGAAATTACAGAAACATCGCATTTTGGTTACTACTGTACGAAAATAACGGTTTTTTTAAAACTTTGCGAAAATGACGGATTTTACTTTTTTTAAGACCTAAATGCCTTTATTCAACGTGCTCAGTATACAAACCAAATTTAAGCGATGCAAAAATGGGCCCAGCTCCGCGCCGCCATGTCAGAGCTCAAAAGCCCGTAGGAGGTAATCTCCGTCATTGCCGTTGTTTCGACGCTAACATTATATAATAATCATATTATCACATATTGGAATCTGAGATCGAGAGTGAGAAAGAGATTCTAGAGAGAGAAAGGAATGAAATAAAATGACTTATTTGATTCGATTGAACATCGAAGATTTGAAATCCTTAAATACAGAGTTCATCTAATAACAACGACACGTTGTTTTAGCATAAGAACTTAAAAGGAAAATAAACGACAAACTCTAAAACAAATAACATATAACTTGTTTCTAAGTAACCCTCAGGAAACTTAAAACTATAACAAAGAACCATATCCAATAGAGGACGGCATGGTGGTCGGAGTGGCTGGGCGTGTGGTCGGAGAGAGAGAGAGAGAGAGAGAGAGAGAGAGAGAGAGAGAGAGAGAGAGAGAGAGAGAGAGAGAGAGAGAGAGAAGAATGTAGAGAGAGGGTTTTTTTTATGGTTCTAGATCGAGGAAGAAGAAGACGCGATTTTATACCAATGCAACCTAAACTAGAAGCCATAAGTTGCTTCTAATTTTTAGATCATCCAAAACGAAGTCGTTTTGTTAAAAAATAAAAATTTCGGCGGAGAAAACAAAGAGCTTTCGGTTACGTGAAAGCGACAAGTCCCTTCTAAATGGCGAAAAAATAAATGTTGCTTCTAAACTAAAAAATTTGTCATTTTCACGTCAGAATGCATTGATTTTCGTTGACTAGGTTGAAAGCGACAAGTCGCTTCAAAATGTAAAATGTCGCTTCTAATTTTTTCGCTTCACCATAACTCTTTACGGCTTTAGGCGGTCATCGGATAGTAATCCGGGAAGATTGATAGAGTTGAATAAGGAATGAAGAGCTTCCATGGAAATTGAATGGAGCTAGGAGGTTAAACAAACTTCATTATGTGATAATCTTTTTGTATAGGTGGTGAGAGAGAGGGTAGTTTTGGATGAGAAATTTCATTATGTAGACCTCTTAAAATATGAAATATTTAGAATGAACTTCTCCCTTGTTAAAGATCTAGAAACAGACTTTTGATAAATAAAAAAACAGACAAAAATACCATTCAACGCATTAAAACTTTTTTTAAATTATTTTAAACTCTATCATTTTAATTTTATCGTAATTTATCGTAATTCAATAAAGAATATCAAAATTAATCTAGATTAAGGTAAATTGAGGAAATGATGACTCTTTTTTGGGAAAAACAACTACAGCAAGAGTCGCTGCTGCTTTTAATTCAAATTAAATTCCGATAAAATACGATGAATTTGATTTACTATGACTTCTAACTTCCGATGATTTACTACGATAAAATTAAGTTTAAATGCGTTAAAGGGTATTTTTTTTGTCCCTTTTTTATTATTATCAAAAGTCTATTTCTAGATGTCTTACGAGTAAGATCAGGTCCAGTCGTGATATTTCCTATTTTTAGAAGTTTACATAATGAAATTATTCATCCAAAACTACCCTCTCTCTCACTACCCACAAAAAAAAAAAGATTAATGCATAATCAAGTTTGTTTAACCTCCTAGTCCATTTGATTTCCATGGAAGCTCTTAATTCCTTATTCAACTCTATCAATAATCCTGGATTACTATCCGATGACCACCGAAAGTCGTAAAGAGTTATGGTGAAGCCTCGGCCGTTGAAAGTTAATTTTCCGGAGGAGATATTCCAAAATTCACTACTACAAAAAGTATTTTTAGAAGCGACATAAAAAATTAGATGACAAAACTAGCCTTAATTGGGCAGGCATAAGTTACCAAAACATTGGATGAAAAATTAAAGGAATAAACGACCTTGTAGCCTCGCAACACACACACCCAACATCCCACCACAAGAGTATCCAACAACACTTCTGCCTCTTCTCGTTTGATGTCGCTTACCCTTCAAAGGCTAATTCCATCGGCGAGCTCAGGGTTAGAGAGGGAAATATTATACCTTCATTAGGTTAAACCCAAACAAGAAAAAGAATATATAAAACTGAAAATAAAAGACAAAGTTAAAGATAGTTTTCTCTCTCAACTTGCTACTAGCGCGTTTTGGATATAGAAAACTATTAAATATTAGTTGTGCCTTAACAATTCCATCTATCGCTTTATTGTAAAAGATCAGATCGCCCTGTTTTGCCATAAGTACCTCCATATTATGATGAGTGGGGTTTGACAATAAGTTTGAGTCAATGACTCTTCCTTTTCTCGATTTTCATTCATATAAAAATTCAGGAAATAGGGTCCTACTCGGTTTAGTTAGTTAGTGGTGCTTATTGTAAGATAATCTTAACTACAGTTCATAAGTGGTTAAGTTAGTATTATGTTTGGTTTTAGTCTGTTGAATATAGACAATGTGCTAACGGTTAGTTTAGTGTGACATTTGCATAAAGTAAAAGAAAAGAGATAGAAATGTCTGAGAGGTTGAGCGAGAGAATTGGGGATAAATTTTTGGGTAGTTCATCTTCATCTTTTTCTCTGTTTCTTTAGGGTTTGGTAGTTTTCGGATTGTGAGATCACAAAGGTATAAGCAGTTGTACGGGATTGAAGGTTTGATCATAGTGCATACAAATTTCAAGAGGATAATTCCCGGGATTAGGTCACTTTGACTGAAATTCGTAAACATTTTCTGCGTGTTCCCATGATTGTATATATGGTGTTTGTCTTTGTGGATTAGAGAAGAAATCTCAACAAAAACAATCCGGCTTATTAATTTATCAAGTTTGACAATTTGAGTATGGAATTTTATGACGCCTAAGACGAATATCAATTGAATTAACTTCAATTCAATAGACACAATTTATTATTTAGTTTTTTCGTTTGATTTTACCCCAAGTTATTAAATGTTGTTAGACAGTTAAGTTACATTTGGGATTCTTTAAATCGAACATAGTTAACTTATTATTCGGCTATATCGAATTTGAATTGAAAACAAAGAGTAAAAAGTCTCGTAATTTTCCACGTAGTTATGAGTGGAAAGCATGGGGCAAAGAAAATTTCAGTGACATATTAATAGAAGGAGAATATTATTTTTCTATTTGAAATTACAATTATAATTACGCCCCCACGCGTGTCTTTCACTTCCCTATTTTATTTTTCTTTCTTTTAATGAAATAACTTATTATTGGACTAAATCGAATTTGAATTGAAAAAAAGAGAATAAAAAGTCTCGTAAGTTTCCATGTAGTTATGAGGGGAACGCATGGGCAAAGAAAATAACAGTGACACTGACATATTAATAGAGGGAGAATATAATTTTTCTATTTGCAATTACAATTACAATTACAAATACGCCCCAATGTGTCTTTCACTTCTCTATATTTTTTTTTTCTTTCTTTTAATGAAATAATTAAAGAAAAATTTGTTGCAACTAGCCACTCTTCTAATTTTGTCTAAGATTTTGACCAAAGTTTTATTTTATTACGAAAATAGTCCAGCAGAACGAAGTAAATTAAATTAACTGAGTCAATTAATTAATTTATTTCGACCTGATGAATTATTTTATTAAGTAAATTAAATTAATTTAACCAGTTAATTAATATAATTCTGGTGACTATTCTTAATAAAATAAAACTTTGATTATTTTTTAAAATGAGCATGGACTATTAGACTACTGTCTTAACTATCTCCTAAAATTAAATAAACAATATATGAGTCTAGAGAAGCACTTTTATTTTATTTATGGACGCAAATTAATACAATGACTATAATTCAAAAGCTAAAAAATATATTAGTTTTCTTAATTTGACTAATAATATATTAAATAACTTTAGTTATGACTTTAACTCGAGACTTTATGAGAAAAACTGATAGTCGTTTTTATAGCATGAACAAGATCTAAAAGATTAAACGAATTAATTAATTAATTAATTAATTTTGGTGTTGAATTTAGTTTATACAACACATATTTTCAATTGGATTTAAAATATATATTTATGTAATATGTCGTTTCTGTTATTATAATATCATATTTAAATGCATATGGGCATAATTTAACTTTTTTGCAAAAAGCTCAACTATAAATTGATGCACACATTTAGCGCGCCCAAATCATGCCCATCCCTTTCATAATTGACAAACTGTAGAAAACATAAAATCTGCAATCTACATTCCGGCGCTTATATGACTGCACTTCAGTGATTTACTAATAGACAAGCTATATATACGTATGTGTGTATATATTTATATAGTCATATTATATTGACATATTATATATTGAAAAAAAAAGCTAAAGTTATTATTGTTTTAAGTATTATAGTCAAAGTTTGACGTTGTTAAAAAAAAATTAAAAAAAAAAAAGAAAAAAGAATTTTGACATTGTCTTGAAAATTTATGACTCGTCCCACGGGCATATAAGATACATGGTCAAAAAAATTATAAACAGTTAGTAAAATTTCGAAGTTTTTTAGATTTGATTATTTTGCTAATTTAAGATAGATCACTCTGATAATAGCAACTAGGTGTGGGCTTTGAAATATCGTACCGGGAAATTTTGGTACCGTAAAAAATAGTTTCAGGATTTTCTGATACTATTTTTACGATTTCGTAAGTCTTATTTTCCGTAAAATATGAGAAAGATTATCAAGAGATTCCATTTTTCTGGTTTCACATGGCCAACTTTAGATACAGTTGATTTTTAACTCAAAATCTTTTAAAACGATATAAAAATTATTATGTCGTCTTAAAGGGAAATTCAACGAAGTTAGACTATATATTATGATATGCATATTATATACAAGTATGGAAAGTAAAACTGATAATAAAGTATATACCATATAAATAATACAGAATAAGAGATAGAAAAGTGCCATTGAACCTTTACACACGTACGTGTAGTATCGAATAGAATATTTTTTTTATTTTTTTATTTTTTAATTAAGATGGTGAGTGGTGAGCATGATCCTAGAGCATCCGATATTGATAATAATGAGAAGGAAGTAGCAAGTGCCACTAGTGCTATCTTATTAACTTATTTATTTCTACATAAAAAGTATATAATTGAAAGGACTTAATATAATGGAAGAAAGAACACAAGTGTTGCATTAAAAAAAACAAAAAAAACTAGAATCGATTAACGGTTCTCTTCAGCCAAAGAAGAGAGTTAACGAAGATTCACTTTTCTGTAAGTCCCGTGCGAGGTATTTTCAATATCATCATAAGCATATTTTGTTATATTTCAATCATCCAGATTTAGATATGATTTTTGTACAGAATCTTTGATTTTTGTGGTTTTATTTACATACTTTAAATCCGAATAGTGTCGAACAGCAACAATTTTTTTTATTATTATTATTAGCGTGGATCTTAGTCAGATTAGCCCCAAAAATAGAAGTCTCACGAGAATGTGATATGCAAGAAGTGATAGCTTCGTCGTATATGACATTGAGTCGTGTTATTTTTCATTTTTTTTAGAAGTTTTAAATTTTCTTTCTATCTTTCTTGTAATTTAAATTTTATATTTTTCTTTTACGGTTATTGTAACTCAAATAATCCGAAACAACCAATAACGTCCTCGGAATGCTGAGAACAAAAGGAATCCAAACTAGAGTTCAAGTCAAATATGCTCGAGAACTCATGAAAGATAAGGAACGACTCGTTCATAAGTCAAGAACGATCCCTACCGAGCAGAACTTCGAAGAGAATAGAAGCTGATAGGTAAAAAACTATTCAAAACAAATCAAACACGTGTAAATAAAAATAAACAAAACGCTCACCTTCACGATTACGACCAGGGAAAGCACGAAAAATAACCACCCACTAAGCGCACAAACAAAGAGCAGCAGAGTGGTAACCATCAGAAATGTGAGATTGATCACTTCACGTTATCAACACAAGACAACTATAAATAAAAGAGGAAATCAAGGAATTTTCTTAAGAGCAAACTTATCATAGTTTTTACTTCTCTAATCCCCTATAATTTATTTCCTTGTACGAGATTCGTCTGTATTTTGGAACATTTAGCCTTCTCGGGACTTTCGTTCTCGGAACTCAGTGTATTTCATGAGATATTGTTGTACTAATTTTACAGGTCAACAGTTATTAATAAATTTCCATTGACGAGCTCTTTATAAAATAAAAATAAAACCCAAGTGTGTGTGTGTATATATATATATACAGTATATATATATATATATATATATATGTATATATTCTCTTCATGAATCAAGACCGACTTAATACCAATTTAATAACAGGTAATGGCTAGCTAGACGGTGGATTGAGCTGAGCCTTGTTGTGCAATACGTGTGCGCTCTGTGGCCTCATTTTTACATTAAAAAAACTCTCTCTCAAACCGGCCATACCCTTGATTGAAAATCAAACGAAACAAAAGAAGGAGAAACCCCTTGTCCGAGCAAAAAAAAAAAAAAAAAAACCCTTAAACCATTTTTCAAACATTAAAATAATAATTCCTATTATCAGCACTGGTCCTCTCTCTCTCTCTCTCTCTCTCTCTCTCTCTCTCTCTCTCTCTCTCTCTCTCTCTCTCTCCCTCTCTCTCTCTCTCTCTCTCTCTCTCAAACCTCATTTCGGTTCATTAGAAATGTATAAAAAGAGAGAAGTCGTGAGGGCTAGAGAAGAGAACCCATGTGCGAAATATAAACAGTAAACAATAAAATATAAACGAATGGCTGACAACAATCCCCGTCTCTCCTCAGACCAAAACCCGCTTTTCATCTCCCCAGGGCATGCCACGTCATCGTCGACGGCGCAGTCTCCCCGGAGTCAGCCAGCGTACCGGGGAATCCGGCGCCGGAGCGGGAAATGGGTGTCAGAGATTCGCGAGCCGAGGAAGACGACTCGGATATGGCTGGGCACTTACCCGACGCCGGAGATGGCCGCCGCCGCCTACGACGCCGCCGCTCTGGCTCTCCGAGGCTCCGACGCCGCTCTCAACTTCCCGGCCTCCGCCGCCGCCTATCCCGTCCCCGCCTCCACGTCACCCTCCGAAATCCGCTCCGCCGCCGCCCAGGCCGCCCAGTCCAGACAGGCGAGCAGTGGCGCGGTGAGTAATAACAACGATGAAGATGATGATCATCGTGATAGTAACAATGATTCGGCGGCTGAGTTTATCGACGAGGAAGCGATTCTGAACATGCCGAATCTGCTGGCGAACATGGCGGAGGGAATGCTTGTAAGTCCGCCGAGGATCAACACTCCGCCTTCCGAGGGAGATTACTCCGACGGAGAGTGTCTCTGGAGCTACACTTGAATATCGATCGTTCGACACGCACAAAAGCCAAACCAGCTAGGATATATTCATTATTGAAATGAAAAAGAAAGAAAAAAAAATATTTGTTATTAAGAAAATATCAGGTCATTAAATCTTCTTCTTCGATACAACTTTGTGTGCTTGCTTTTCGTTCCTCTTCTTCTTCTTTTTCGATTTCCGTTTTAGAACTGCGATTTTGGGTTACACGAGCACGAGTTTTTTTTTTTTTTTTTTTTTTTTTAAAGTCAGTTTTGTTGCGAGTGGAGACCCACGACCTACACTTTGAAAGTGGTACGAAATTATCAATTAAGCCATGTTAGAAACACCCAAAATTTCTTTTTTTGGCTGCTTAAGTTTCTATTAGATTTGTGTATTATTTATCATATGGTTATACGATAAGAAGTGACGAGTAGCTATATACAGTAGTTCAATACTGTAGTCTCTCTCTACTGTTTTTTTTTTTATTAATTTTTTTAACAATCGAGGACATGCATGGGAAACTTCTAGATGAATTTTTTTTTTCATTTGGGTTACGCTTTCCTCAAATTTATTGAGATTTATAATATATATATATATATATATATATATATATATATATATATATAATGTAAGAGATATTGTTATTTATTCATATAATAAAATTGGTTCTGCTTTGTATTTATACAGCTGTGTGTATTGCATGTATAAACACCGGTATGTGCTTTCTGAGATCAGTTGCTATAAGGGTTTTGCAAATGTATACCTACTATAAATCGTTCACTGACATAACGGAATTGCTTAGGATTAGAAACTTAACAATATGTTTAATTAAGAACTCTTGAATATGAAGGAGTCCTTAAGTTTTACAGACAAGAAGGAAAATGAAGTAGAGAAGAAATGAATACATACAATGATTCTGTCGGAGTCTCGTACATGATTTTGTTTGTATAAATTCAAATATATGGACACTAAAAAACTGGTAGAGAATCAATGGTCAAAAACAAAATCATAGATGTGATTGAGTTTTTTGTTTTTGTGTGTGTGTGTGTGTGTGTATAAATCAAATATCTCTGAAAAAGATAAGGCCATATAATCTCTTTTTGATGGGGCTAGGGAAGCAATATTGCTTCTATCCTTTTTCCTTTAGATTTTCCAATTGACTAATATAATCCGATGATGTGTATGTGTGTATTATATAAACATATAATATATATATATATATATATATATATATATATATATATATATATATATACAGATATGTTACATACGTTTCGTTTAACGTCGGTTGCATTGACGAGACAGGAAGACAAAAAAAACTTGTCGAAGTTTAAGGCCGTGATTTTGAGGTAATGATTTGAAACCTATATGTATCTTTTTATATTGATATCTGCTTATTAACAGTAATATTAATCCTTATTACCACAAACTTACTATAATTTCATTATTTATTTTTACCTGCGATCAAACCAGCTTAGTTATTATTTATCTTTTTGAGTACTCAATTCAAGTACTATGCAGATTTGAAACACACACAAACATATGTATATTCATATATATATATATATATATATATATATATATATATATGTATATTATTCATAATTATGTAGTACTAGTAGTACGGTAGTTCATTGCCTAGAAGTCATGCGAATAAAAGGAGGATTAATAACACTTAATTATTTGGTGTCCCAACAAAATAGTTATGTTGAAAAATATGTATATATTCATAAATTAATTATATGGTACTATTACAGAAAGAAAATCTACACGATGTGATTAAAACGTGTGCAACATGAGGGTCCTCTATAGCTCTAGCCTCTATGTTCACAAAACACAATTCATAATCACAATAATATATATGGTCATACTTGATTATACATTCCTTCAAATAATTATGTACTACATTTCTTGGAATTTTTTGTTGCTGTAGAATTGACTCATACGCGGCTACGCGCTTATATGATATGATGAAAAGAAAAAAAAAATCCCAACAAAAGACCATTGCACTGATGTGTGACATTGACAGTAAAGCAAAATAGAATACAAAATCAAGAACACGCATTTTACTTGGAAAATTCGAAGACCGAAAAAACATGGAGTAGATGAGAGGAGTGTCAACAAGGTACAATTCGTGAGTGCACAAGATGCTAAAATGGAAAGCGACGAAGACCTAGCCAAGCAAAACGGGTTTTCGGCATAACTCCAAACTCATTCCTGATATAAAATAATACAAGTAAAAGTATATGAATAGTGTTTTAAAAGTGCAATGTTTTATAATTAGTGAGTTAAAATAATTTATTTTCTAATTTATCCGTCCATTTCTTTCAAACAGTAAAAAACTGATTTTTGCTTATAAATAAATAAAAATGTAAATAATAAACCATGTTAAATAAGTTCCAGTTTTTTTTTTTAATTTAAAAATATTAGGGAAGTTATTTCCATTTATTTTCACTAAAGCACATGCTATTTCCACCATTCAACTATATATGGGTTAATGACGAAAAAAATACCTAATATTTATCTAAAATGATACTTATATACCCATTTTTTTTCACCGGAAAAGAATACCTAAAGCTATATTTTAGTTGCGCCGTAAGTACTTACTCTATTAAATTGGATGAAAAAATACGTGGCAGCTTCTGATTTAATATAAAAATAATATTAATTTTCTTAAAATTAGTTCATATAATTTTATAATACAAAAGTTAAAAAAAATCTCCTCATTAATATACACAAATGATTAATTCTTTTTAAAACTAAACAAACATTTATCAGATCATTATATAATGCAAAAAAATCTCTTTCCTCATTAATAAAAAATATTATAAGAAATATTTTATTATTGTTAAAAAAATATTATTGATATATTTTGTATTATATAATGATAAAATTATTGTTTAATCATTTTTGTGTTATAAAATTATATAATTAATCTTTACTAGTTTTGAGAAATATAGATTAAATTTTTGTATTATAAACTGATATAATTAATGTTTAATTAGTTTGAAGAAATATAATTTATAAATATATATGTATATAGTTTAATTATGTTTATATTTTGTTATATATATATATATATATATATATGTATATAGTTTAATTATGTTTATATTTTGTTATATATATATATATATATATAAATATATAAATATAATTTGTTATATATGTATATGTATATAGTTTAATTATATATATATATATTTTGTTATATATATATATATATATATATATATATGATGATCATCGTAATAGTAACAATGATTCAGCGGCTGAGTTTATCGACGAGGAAGTGTTAGGAATCCCACATTGAAAGTGAATGCGAACTAACAAGAGCTATAAAGGTCATGAGTCACTCCTCTCATTACCAATTGGTTTTGAGATGGAACCTCATGATACTTTCACATGGTATCAGAGCCCATTAAGCCCAAACGGGTATCCGATCCAATCGTTGGGATTCGGCCCAAGATGAACGAACGCAAAGAGCCGTCATCTTGAGGGGGCGTGTTAGGAATATCTCACATTGAAAGTGAATGAGAACTAACAAGAGCTTATAAAGGTCATGAGTCACTCCTCTCATTACCAATTGGTTTTGAGATGGAACCTCATGATACTTTCACATGGTATCAGAGCCCATTAAGCCCAAATGGGTATCCGATCCAATCGTTGGGATTCGGCCCAAGATGAACGAACGCAAAGAGCCGTCATCTTGAGGGGGCGTGTTAGGAATCTCACATTGAAAGTGAATGGGAACTAACAAGAGCTTATAAAGGTCATGAGTCACTCCTCTCATTACCAATTGGTTTTGAGATGGAACCTCGTGATACTTTCACAAGAAGTGATTCTGAACATGCCGAATCTGCTGGCGAACATGGCGGAGGGAATGCTTGTAAGTCCGCCGATGATCAACACTCCGCCTTCAGATGAATCGACGGGAGATTACTCCGACGGAGAGTTTCTCTGGAGCTACACTTGAATATCGATCGACCGACACGCACAAAAGACAAAACAGCTAGCATATATTCATTATTGAAATGAGAAAGAAAGAAAAAAAAATATTTGTTATTAAGATAATATCAGGTCATTAAATCTTCTTCTTCTTTGATACATTGTGTGCTTGCTTTTCGTTCCTCTTCTTCTTCTTTTACGATTTCCGTTTTGGAACTGCGATTTTGGGTTACACGAGTACTAGCTTTTATTTTTTTATTTTTTTTATGGCAGTTTTGTTGCGAGTGGAGATTGAATCCACGACCTACACTTTAAAAGTGGTATAAAATTTCTTTTTTGGCGGCTTAAGTTTCTCTTATACGATAAGAAGTGACGAGTAGCTATATACAGTAGTTCAATACTGTAGTCTCGCTCTCTACCTTTTTTTTTATTAATTTTTTTTTAACAATCGAGGACATGCATGGGAAACTTATCGGTGATTTTTTTTTTTTCATTTGGGTTACGCTTTCCTCAAGTTTATTGAGATTTATAATATATATTATTAGAGTCCTCGTTATTATGTCATTTTATTATCATGTCGTTTTTACTCTTTTATATTTTCTGTAATAACAGCCTCGATGGCTTTTTAGTCTTTTACATACAAACACTGAATGTATAAGTACTCTGCTTCATTTCAGTATTTGGTTAATCAGAAAATGAGAAAAGCTCTACGTTTCTCACAAACACTCTCTCGTTCCTTATCATACGATTCATGAACTACGATTGTATTATGGTATCAGAGCGTTTGATTTCCGCTACATCGCTTGATTGATTGTGTTCGTGAATTCTTCTAGCTCTATTGACTCTACAGCGATCTACGTGAAGATCAGGAATGGAGGATCAATTGTCTTCAGCAACTTCTGTAACTGAGAAGCCATCGAATGAAGATCTCTCCAATCCTTACTTCCTTCATCATTCGGATAATCCTGGAACGATTCTCGTGACGCAGCTTTTGACTGGTGAGAACTACATTTCATGGAGCCGATCAATGAAGATTGCTTTGTCGACGAAGAGCAAAATTAGATTTATTGATGGATCTATAGAGAGACCTTCGAGATCCAACATCTCTGCCTACAATGCTTGGATTCGCAGCAACAATATGGTGATTTCTTGGTTGCTTAACTCCGTCAGCAAGGAGATCTCCACAAGTGTTCTGTTCTCGGACTCAGCTCATGAGATCTGGCGAGATCTGGAAGAAAGATTTCAGCAAGGGAACAAGCCACGGATTTTTCAGCTCCGTCGTGAATTGTCGAACCTGAAGCAAGATCAGAAGTCAGTTGGTGCGTATTTCACTAACTTGAAGTCGATTCATGAAGAGCTGAACAACTACAAGCCTACGTGTTCGTGCAATTGCTCCTGTGGAGGATCTAAGGCTCTAAATGAGTTTTATCACGAAGAATATGTCATGTCTTTTCTGATGGGACTCAACGAGAGTTATGCTCAGACTAGAGGACAGGTATTGCTCATGGATCATATGCCTCCAATAAACAAGGTATATGGATTAGTTTCTCAGGAGGAAATGCAGAGATCTATTGGATATGTTGAAACCGGTCAAGGAGACTTGTCAAATTCTATGGCTTTAGCTGCTGTGAGAGATGATTCTCAGAAGAAGAATTACAAGAAAGAGAAGGACAAGCCATTCTGTATTCACTGCAAGTTCCAAGGTCATACGATGGAGAAATGCTACAAGCTTCACGGCTATCCTCCAGGCCACAAGAGGTTCAAAGGCCAGGCAAACTGTGCTGATTCGAGGAGTTTGATCGAGCAGCCACAACAAGTCTCTCATGGAGAAGGAGCTAAGGGCGCTTCATCGCTGACTTATGATCAGTGCCACCAGCTGATTAACATGCTGTCCCAGCAAATGGCATTCACACCTCCGACGTCTTCCAGTACAGAGATCAATGTTTCTTCATACCTGTCAGGTAATTGCTCACTCACTCATATTAGCACAGATGCTAAGGCTTGCAAATATGATTGGATTATAGACTCTGGAGCGTCTAGGCATATATGTTCTGATAAGAGAATGTTAATGAACTTGAAACCTCTAACACACTCCACTGTTACACTCCCTAATCATACTATTATACCGGTTCATCACTGTGGAGATGTGCGAGTGACTCCTGATCTAGTACTCAGGAATGTTCTGTTGGTGCCTGGTTTCAAATTCAATCTATTGTCAGTAAGTGCTTTGACTAAGGATTCAAAGGCTGTTGTGATCTTCTATGTTGATGGTTTCACAATCCAGGACACAAAGGGCATGAAAATGATTGGCAAAGGTGATCTGGTCTCGGACTTGTACCTGCTGTCGAGGAGCTCGGACCAGGGGCTCCACTCAACAGTCAACAAGGTTTCTTCGCAGATTTGGCATGGGAGATTGGGTCACTTATCTTTCAAGAAATTGGAACCTATGAGGAATATTTTGGATATTACTCACTGTAATAGGAAATTACCTTGTCTTGTGTGTCCTCTTGCCAAACAACGACGATTTCCTTTTGATGCAAACAATCATCTATCGGATTCATTGTTTGATTTGATTCACTGCGATGTGTGGGGTCCTTATAATGTGCCTTCTTATGCTGGTTATAGATACTTTCTCACATTGGTTGATGATTGTTCGCGATTTTGTTGGATTTTTTTAATGCGAGCAAAGTCTGATGTCCATACACTGATTCCTCGTTTTTGTGCAATGGTGTCTACACAATTTAACAAAGTGGTTAAAGTCTTTCGCTCCGATAATGCGAAGGAACTGGTATTCGCTGATTTTTTCCACAAACAAGGAACCATTCATCAGTTCTCGTGTGTCGAAACTCCCCAGCAGAATTCCGTGGTTGAACGGAAACATCAACACATCCTCAATGTTGCCCGGGCACTCTATTTTCAGTCGCGAATCCCGATTGAATTCTGGTCCGATTGTGTTCTCACAGCAGTGTTTTTGATCAACCGTACACCCACACCGGTCCTTCAGGGGATTTCTCCTTATCAAAGGTTACTCGATAAGAGTCCGGACTACAGCTCTTTGCGAATGTTTGGCTGTCTCGCTTTTGCGTCCACTCTTCGAGGCCATCGCACGAAGTTCGCGCCTCGCGCCCGTCGCTGTGTGTTCATTGGCTACCCACCTGGGGTTAAGGGCTACATGCTATTTGATTTGGACACCAAGGAAGTTTTCTTGTCTCGTGATGTTAGCTTCCATGAGATGGTTTTCCTTTTCTTGATGTCAAGCTTGTTAGCTCTATTCCTGATCCCTTTGCGACAGTTGTGCTTCCGAGGGCATCTGACGACTCTATGGCTGATCCCCCATACCCTAGCCATGTTGTTGATCGCAGCCCCCTGCCTGCTGTGGTTATTGAGGACACACCTGGTGCTGGTTTACTGACGCCTGATTTGTCGCTGTCTCCATCAGCCAGTTCACTAGAACAGCCTCCGCTTGCCCAAGTTGTTCGTCGTTCCGTGCGCCCTAGTCGGTTACCCCCGAAGCTACTTGATTTTCATCTGAATCAAGTCCTCGAGGCTCCGGCACGTTCATCCCCACATTCGCTGGACAAGGTCCTCTCTTATACTCGTTTGTCCTCTTCCTTTCATCCCTTCATTATGGTTGTTTCCATGGTGTTTGAGCCACGGTTTTATCACCAAGCGGCTAAGGACGACCAGTGGTGCTTGGCTATGAAGGAAGAGCTAGCAGCCATGGACGCTAATCATACTTGGTCGGTGGTTTCTTTGCCTCCGGGTAAGCACTCTATAGGCTGTAAATGGGTTTTTAAAAACAAATTCCATTCAGATGGTTCTTTAGCTCGACACAAGGCACGGTTAGTTGCCAAAGGTTACAACCAACAAGAGGGTGTGGATTTTGTGGATACTTTCTCCCCGGTGGCTAAGCTAGTCACGCTCAAACTCTTGCTGGCCTTAGCTGCTTCTCATGGCTGGGAACTTGCTCAATTGGACGTCAACAATGCCTTCCTTAATGGAGACTTGTTCGAGGAGGTATACATGGACCTTCCTCAGGGTTACTCTCCTCCGACTAACCCCTTGCCACCTGGTTCCAAACCCGTTTGTCGTCTTCACAAGTCCATATATGGGTTAAATCAGGCTTCGCGGTAGTGGAATTTGAAGTTCACCCAGGCTATAGTGCAGTTTGGATTTGTACAGTCTAATGCCGATTACTCTATTTTCACTAAGGGACGTGGTTCTCAGTTTGTTGTCGTGCTTGTATACGTCGATGACATCATCGTTGCCGGTCCTAATTCGGACCTCATTGCTGCTGTGAAGGCTTTTCTTGGCACTCGCTTCAAGTTGAAGGATCTTGGTGATTTGAGGTTCTTCCTTGGGCTTGAGGTTGCACGTTCCTCTTCTGGTTTGGTGATCTCTCAACGACAGTATGCTCTACATTTGTTATAAGATTTTGATTTCTTGGACTGCAAGCCTGCGAAGTCTCCAATGAATCCAAAAACTCCCCTTGCTGCCTCCAGCGGTGAGTTGCTTTCTGATGCTACGTCCTATCGTCGTTTGATTGGTCGCCTCCTGTATTTGATGATCTCTCGCCCAGACATCACCTTTTGTGTCCATACTTTGAGCCAATTCCTTTCGGCTCCTCGTGTCCCACATCTTCAGGCAGCACACCACCTGCTTCGCTATATAAAGGGTACTCCTGGGCTTGGCCTGTTCTATTCGGCCTCACCTTCTTCTCAGATCCGCGCCTTTTCAGATGCTGATTGGGGCACTTGCTCTGACACTCGTCGGTCGGTCACTGGTTTTTGTGTTTTTGTGGGGGACTCTCTTATTGCATGGAAGTCTAAGAAGCAAGGGACTGTTTCGCGATCCTCCGCCGAGGCCGAGTATCGTGCACTTGCTTTGGCTGCCTCTGAGATCATTTGGCTTCAGCAATTGTTGCGTGATTTTGCTGTTCCATGCCCTTCTCCGGCTGTCTTGTACTGCGACAATAAGGCTGCTGTGCACATCGCTTCGAACCCCTCGTTTCACGAACGCACCAAACACATAGAGATCGACTGTCATTTTGTGCGAGATTGCCTTCAGCGACAGGTTCTGAAGCTCCTGCCCATTCGTTCTAGTCTGCAGCTTGCTGACATCCTCACCAAGCCGCTTGTTGGATCTGCTCTTCGGTCTCTCATTTCCAAGATGGCTCTCAAGGACATCTTCAGGCCGCCATGAGTTCCATCTTGCGGGGGCGTATTAGAGTCCTCGTTATTATGTCATTTTATTATCATGTCGTTTTTACTCTTTTATATTGTCTGTAATAACAGCCTCGATGGCTTTTTAGTCTTTTACATACAAACACTGAATGTATAAGTACTCTGCTTCATTTCAGTATTGGGTTAATCAGAAAATGAGAAAAGCTCTACGTTTCTCACAAACACTATCTCGTTCCTTATCATACGATTCATGAACTACGATTGTATTATATATATATATATATATATATATATATATATATATATAATAATGTAAGTGATATTGTTATTTATTCATACAATAAAATTGGTTCTGCTTTAGGTTTATACAGCTGTGTGTATTGCATGTATAAACACCGGTATGTGCTTTCTGAGATCAGCTGCTATAAGGGCTTTGCAAATGTGATACGACCACAACACCGGATACATCCCAGGAGCAAGCCCAATCTTCTGTAGCAGCCCAAGAACAAGTCCAGCCCAATACAAGCGAAGAAGAACTGATGGGGCGAGGTCATAGGAAGCCCAAACCGTCAAGATGGGTAACCGAGTACGGACGCTGAAAAGCACCTGAAGCAAGGACGTGATTCTAGAAGTATTTTCATAAAATGTGTTGTCTTTTTTTTATTGGCTGAGAATGAATTCTGTTACGTGAGGGTGTGGTCCATGAGGGATATGTACTGACTTTTGGAGATTTTGAAACATTACCAGAAATAAGAAATCTCTTCTTCTCTCTAAATATTCTCTTCCTCTGTTTTATTGTGAGCATACCTGATACTCCTGAAGCAGGAACGTATCAAATTGTATACCTACTAAATCTTTCACTGACATAACGGAATTGTTTAGGATTAGAAACTTAACAATATGTTTAATTAGGAACTCTTGAATATGAAGGAGTCCTTACGTTTTACAGACAAGAAGGAAAATGAAGTAGAGAAGAAATGAATACATACAATGATTCTGTCGGAGTCTCATACATGATTTTGTTTATATAAATTCAAATACATGGACACTAACAGACTGGTAATCAATGGTCAAAAACAAAATCATAGATGTGATTAACTGAAAGCGAGAGTTTTTTGTTTTGCCTTTTATAAATTCTTTACCAGCTCTCGTTGTTGTTGATCGATGTTTAATATATATATATATATATATATATATATATATATATATATATATATATACACGTATAAATCAAATATCTCCGAAAAAGATAAGGCCATATAATCTCTTTTTGACGGGGCTAAGGAAGCAATATTGCTTCTATCCTTTTCCCTTTAGATTGTCCAATCGACTAATATAACCCGATGATGTGTGTGTGTGTGTGTGTGTGTGTGTGTGTGTGTGTGTGTGTGTGTGTGTGTGTGTGTGTATTATATATACATATGATCCACAAACACATGCGCACACTAGTTACATACGTTTTGTTTAACGTTGGTTGCATTGATCAGACAGGAAAACAAAAAAAATCTTGCCGAAGTTTAAGGCCGTGATTTTGAGGTAATTTGAAACCTATATGTATCTTTTTATATTGATCATCGGCTTATTAACAGAGATAATCTTGCGGAAGAAGAATGGGATTTGGATCTAGGTTTGGATTCGAGAGAAAATGTTCTTCTCGATGATTCTCATTAGATTGAACATAGTACATTCTTTGGTATAAATACAGAGTATGATCGTCTAACTGATTCTAACAAACTCTAACCGCCTCGCTAGCCTGTCACGTTATTCCGCTCACTGCGTGTCGCTCAGTGACGTGTCCTCTGACATGGCGTGACTTACTCTATTACCCCCCCCCCCCAAAGTACACAGAGCTGCTGTGACGTGGAGTTTGTCCTTTAGCTTGAGAAACCGAGTGACACTGAGGATCTTGGTGAGAGCATCAACGATCTGCTCCATCGTGGGAATGTAGCGTATCTCCAAAGTCCCGACGCAACACCATATCACGGACGAAATGGAGGTCGATCTCCACATGCTTCGTGCGAGTGTGGAAGACCAGATTGACAACCATAGCAGCAACACCAATATTATCACACCAAATGATGGGTGGTCGAGGCAACCGGACAAGAAGCTCCGTGAGCAAGGAGCAAATCCAGGTGAGTTCAGCAGCCGCATGAGCTAGAGCTCGGTATTCCGCTTCAGTACTCGAGCGGGCAATAACCCCTTGTTTGCGTGAACTCCAAGACACCAGGCAATCTGCGAGGTACACACAGTACGTGTTGGTGGACCGGCGATCATTAACGTTGCTTGCCCAGTCCGCATCAGAAAACGCAGTTAGAGCAAGAGAGTGAGCTAGCTTGAAGGAAAAACCATGACTTATAGTGCCTTTGAGGTACCTCAACACCCTCTTGCAGGCTAACCAATGAATTGACGTCAGAGCTTGAAGGAATTGGCTGAGTTTATTCACCACATGAGTAATGTCTGGTCGTGTCATCTTAACATAGAAGGCGCTAATTGTGCTGCGATAGATGAACGGGTCATCCATGGCTTCACCATCGAGCTTGAACAAGGCTTGACTCCGACCATATTCAGGCGTTGGAGTAGGTCAGCAATGTACTTTGACTGAGAGAGGTACAAGCCAGAGGAATCAAAGAATGCTTCAATGCCAAGGAAATAGTGAAGAGATCCCAACTGTTTAAGGGCAAACTGGGCATGAAGATCTGACGTGAGCTTGGCGATGACCTTATCATTGTTACCAGTGACTAGAATGTCATCAACGCAAACCAAGAGTAGAATGTATATACCATCACTGGCAAAGAATTGCTCATCAGCTAGAGCCTGTTTGACCGAGTCTAGTTCGCGAGGACCAGTTATGATGGACAATGGATGTCTTGACACAATATATACCTTGGGCTTGAATATGCCTGATTTTGACCTGGTATGAATATGGGATGTAGACTTGTCTGAATTCAATGACTCAATATGAAAAAGAGATTTCTAAGGAAACTCAGACTCATCAATTACAACATTCCTAGTGATATAAAGTCTTCCTGAGGGATGAAGGTATTTATATCCTTTGTGCAATGAGTTGTAGCCTAGGAATAAGCATTTAGCTGATCTGAACTCAATTTTGTGATTATTGTAAGGTCTAAAGTGGGGATAAACAGTACAGCCAAAAGTCCTGAGGAAATTGTAGTCAGGTAATTTACTATATAGAACTTCAAAGGGACTGAGATTGCTTAGAACCTGTGTGGGTAGGATGTTGATGATGAAGACAACTGTAGAAAAAGCATCCCATCAGTGAGTCAGCGGTAACTGAGCTTATGCTAGCATCGAGAGCCCTAGCTCCACAATGTGTCTGTGTTTCCTCTATACTTCGCCATTTTGAGCATGCACATGTGGACAAGGATGGCATATTGCAATTCCTTGTTCACCAAGAAATGATGTAAGAGGTCGATACTCTCATCCCCAATCGCATTGAAGACCACAAATACTTGTCTTCAGGGACTTCTCAGCAAAATTTTTGAAGCTTTTGAAGATTCCAAATGCATCTGACTTTGCCTTCATAGGATAGATCCAGGTGAACCTGGAATGATCAGCAATAAAGTGTATGTAGTATTTGTAGCCTTGGCTTGAGACAAAAGGTGATGGACCCATACATCTGTGTGAACCAGTTGGAGAACATGTGTGGCTCTTGACTGGGACAAAGAGAAAGTGATTGTATGACTTTTTCCATATTGGCATGCTGAGCAAACTGTAGTATTTCTTTCTGAACAAGTAACTTTACGCTTATTCATTACAGTGTTTACAACTTTTTCTGAGGCATGACACAGCCTATTATGCCATAGCTGCCAATTATTATTAGTAGAAAAATTACAATAGACTTTGGAGTTTCTCTCAGAGTGACTAAGAGAACTGTCTTGAGTAACAGTCAGAGATGCACTGAGGAGTCCACATATGAGCTTTGTGGCGTGACTTGAGTAACTGATGCTGATGGTAGAGTTGAGACACTGAAGTTGACTGGAACATTCTTGATATTGCCTGGAGGAGTACAGCCAAATAGGTATAGTCCATCTCTAGTTGTTCCTCAAAGAAGAACCATGCATGTCCTCTTGTCCTTGACAACACAGGAATCCGCATGAAACTCAACAAAAATTTCATTATCAGCTGTTAACTGAGATATGCCCACCAGACTTTTCTTTATTTCAAGTACTCTAAGTATGTTTTTCAGTCTAATCTCATAAATTTTCATCTTATCATCAAAGTTTTGTACTAGGTGAGACAATTACCGTTGCCAACCATCAGCTTCTCTTTTCCCTTCTAGTTAGTGCTCACTTGTAGGTTTTCCATCTGTAATGTAACATGATTAGTTGCACCTATGTCAGCATACCACGCCGGGTCATAGACTATCTCAGGTCCTGCAAAAAATGTAGACATTGTCTTGGATGCATCTCTTTGTTGTGCTGGTGCTGAGTTCGTCGCTTGTGGTGGAGATGCCTGATAGGTCTCGTCAAGTCGATACCAGCACGCGGTTGCGATATGACTTTATTTGTTGCAAATCTGGCATGTAGGTCTTGAGCCATTATTCGATCCTCTAGCACCATTAGAACGTCCTCGTCCTCTGCCACGAGTTCGTCCACGACCACGAGTCTCCACATGATTGACCATTGCTGTGTGAACTTGATCGTCCAAACTTCTTGCCATCTATTCGATTCTAGTCTCCTGAGAGAGAGCCATGGCTAGAATCTCCCGGATTGAGATCTCTGCAACATTAACCTCATTGCATTGTAGTTTGAAGTTGACCATCCCAACTAGAGTGTCATACTCTGACGGAAGTCCCATGAGAATGGCCATGATCAACTCATCATCGCTAATTTCATTTCCAGCAAGAAATAGTGAGTTTGCAATGCTCTCCATCTTTGCAAAGTAGTCAGAGATTGAAAGAGAGCCTTTCTTTGCCGTCTGAAGTTACAATTTGAGCGGCATCACTCTGGCCTTGGATTTAACAGCAAATAGAGATTCCAATGCCTTCCACAATTTGTGTTAGGTTCTTATTCGCGTTACAGATCAGAGAATGGTGGTGGTGAGAGAGGATAGTAGCCAACTAAGAAGTTGGTCTTCGCATAGCCAGACGATGAAATCTGGATTTGAGATCGAGGACTTGTTACCTTGACTGTCGACGATTTCATTGAATTGTTGTGGCGGAGCTCTGTTCCTGTAGATGAAGTCTTGCAGGTCGTGACCGATAATCGCCGACAAAACCTGAGATCTCTAGACCGAGTAGTTTAATCGATCGAGTTGTAGCTATTATACTTGATATTCAATTAAGGAATTTAATTTTTTATTCCGGAACGACACGCATCAGAATGCTATCTTCACTTCTTCTTCTTCTTATTCTTCTTCTTCTTCTTTGCTTTCATCGAATACTGGACTACTCCATGGCTTGTAAATGATTTCCACTTCGTCGTAAATTATTGGCTTTTACCTAGATTAATCTTTTGGCTATTAATAGTTTTTTTTGTCACCAATTCAACTCTGATGAGCAGAGTCTAAGTTGAATAGTGTGTGTGTATTTTTTTATATAGAAAATGAATGAAAATTAACGTCGTTCTAAACTAAAGTGATGTCTATGTTATTTGAAAAGATTATCGTTTACATAGATTTGATGTTGTTTTATTATAGAGGGACATCTAAAGTACATTTTCTAATACCAATTGATGCGACATGTCGCATCCAAATCTTTCCATTCCCGCCATCTAAACTGGATTTGGATGCGACAATAGATGTGACATGTCGCATCCAAATTATCACATCCAAAAGTCCATGACTTTTGGATGCGACTTTTGGACCTTTTGATGCAACAAAAGTCGCATACAGAGACCCTTTTTGCCCTAGTGATGTGTGAAATTGGATCGTCGTCAACGAATCCAATGAAAATCTGCATGATTCACGATCTTTTTCGGCTCTGATACCAACTGATGTAGTGAGATGTAGTGGAAAGAATAAACAACCATAGTCGTTGATTCGCGCACAAATATCGGTCAATAATTCTTCCTAAAACCTATTGATTTGTTAGTCAAAAGCTTGCGGGAGAGTATAGAGAAACTAGTTCGAGCTCGTCCCAATTCCCAGCTCACCTTACTCCAGCTCGCTTACCTCAACTCATAGCTCTAGGTAACTCACTCCAGCTCACTTCAAGCTAACCTCAAATTATTTTAAGTCAAAGTTCCTCACTACGAACTGTTGATGTCGATTTCGGGATCGTCAGCAATCACAAATAAATATACGATATATTTGTTTTATTTAATAATATGTCTCAGAAGACTTCGTATAAGAAACAAAAATAAAATCTCGGTACAATTCAAAAGAAATATTGATGCAAAATATAAAAGAAACGAGCTTTATTAATAATAATCGTTTACAAGAATAGCGAAGTGCCGAGCTCAAGAAGGCAAACTCAACTAAAGACCAAGAGAATTTGAATAAAAGTGAAAAGCAGAGTAAAAGCTTGTGTGTTTCGAAAATGAATACAACAGTCGTTATTTATAGGCGAAGAAATAATCATCTCTGGACACATGTTGATCAGCTCGTCCTCGCCACGTCGCAGACTGGTCAAATCTTAGATCCAATCTTCTCGGCGAGGTTCCAGCTTGACTATGACTTCGTTCCTTAGTTGGACCAGCGCGGACGATCTGTTCTCCTTTTCAGTGAGCTGGGCTTGGGCTTTTCGTTTAGAGCCGGATTGAATTACTTATTGGGCTTTGGCCGAACTAAAGCCCAATAAATAATGAAAATTTATGTTTATACCCCCACACGAACTGAGCTCGTGACCATCTTAAAAATAATCTCTTCCTTGAAACTTGTCTCACCTTAAAAATAGTGTTTCATTTATTTCTCGCCAAATTTCCTACGTATTTTAAGTACTCCCTAGGTTTATTTAATACAGTACGTAAGTACTTTATATACTCCCTAGGTTAATTTGATACTGTTCTTACGTATCTTGTCCTATCTTTTTTATCTAGCAATAGCAATAGTATAACTTCATAATAATACAAGTAGAAAATTATTCTGTTTCATAACAATATTTAATATTGTTCTCACGTATCTTGTCTAGTCTTTTCAACACCACCTGTTCACATTTTTTACCTAATAAAGTTTCCACCTTTAAGGGCTATTTAGAGACACATGAGAAGACCAAGGGACCGGAAAAGGAAGTTTTATGGGTATCACCACACCAGCATTGTCAATCTCCTCGGCGCCCCTGTCTTCGGCGATCACATCTCCCTCATCTACGACTTCCTCACCGATTGCCTCCAAAACCCTAGAAGCCATACCTTCACAGTCCTCAATACCTGGATGTCATGGATTACGTCCACAACAAGACCAGACTCGCCGTAGAATTTGTCCATAATCGAATCAGAAACACAAGCGTTCTCTAGGTTATTCCACTTCGGCACCGCGCAGCTCTGCGGCGAGCTCGAGCGGCCCGGGATCGGGAGAGCCAGATTCGACGGGACGTTGGGCTATATGTCGCCGGTGTTTCGATCCAGTGGTGTTCAGACCTGGGAGTCCGACGTGTACGCTTTCAGCGTGGTGGTTCCGAAGCCTCTCTGGCAACTTCTATCAACAATGCATGATTAATCACAAAAATCCAATGCCTATACTAATATGAATAATAATAAAACAAATGAATAAAATAACATTCTCTTGAACTCATCAGATCGGCTATCGCTCGACTTCCAAGAAAAACGTGGGAAACCCATCTCAGAATACCCCAATTACAATGGGGTAGTAAAGTAACGAAACTTTTTACAGATGCACTGAGTAATCATTGACAATAAGTAACTACGAATATACCTCAACTGTATCTTATCATATGTCCGCTGAGATCAAATGTAGTAATTACTTTTCCACTTCCACTTATTTCACACTTCTCTGTCGGCCCCGGTGCGTCGATCGTATACAGATTGCGAGGCCTGAAACCAAACTCTTCTCCGTCTCGGCGAGACAACATGCGCATTCCACAGCGTAAGACTCTGGTTGAGCTGGATTTGATCCAAGTTGCATTGATCATTTCCTCGAAGTAAAAAACAAACGACGCCTCGTCTGCGTCTTTATTACGCAAATGATAATACTGAAACCAAGTGAATAGATGAGGAGAATTCAGAGGCGGCACTTCTCCGTAGTCGTTAAATACCCAATAAGATGGCTCCGCTTCCCCACGATTATTGGATTTCAATAGACGAAACTTGGAAAAAAGCCGCAAGGGAACGGGATGAGGATAGTAGTCTCCGCAAGCAACAGCGCAGACAACGAAACCCAGGAGATCGTTGCTGTTCCATTTTTCCGGAAGCTTGATCTTGATTGAAGATCCCTCGGATTGGTACGTGAACCATTCTGGTACTTCAGCTCCTGGACAGCAACAATTAACACTTGGGATATAACGCTACACACACACAGAAACACACATGATTAGTAATGCTTATTTCCTTGGGGTTTGCGGGTACATGGCATGATTTTTCATGATTTTATTTTTCCCACCTGTGATTGGAACAATTTTCAATCTGGGATGGAAAAAGGTTTTTCGATTTAAAATCTTTGTTCAATCGGTGATTTTTTTTTCCCCATCATAGATTTAAAAGGTACAAAAAAAGAAAATATGGGACTGAATGAAAAAACTGATCCTTCCATTTTGTTTAAAAAAAAAAAAGGCTAAAACAAGGACAGGATTAATTTTTTCTTCGTTATATGCCGTCAAACTTAAAATATGAAAATTTGTTCTCGAGATGCAAGGGAGCTATACCAGATAATCTTCAGGCTCATAACGGAATGCCTTGCGCAACACTCTATACCGGAAGTTCAACATAAGATCGTTCTGGTCTAACTTAAAGCATTCATAAAACAAAAAAGAGACCACACTCTCTTCGCTAATGTGATAGTCATCACAATTAGCCCCTTTTTTTAGCATGTTTTCAGGATTGGAAAACGTCTCAAGAAGTGGACACTCACTCGCATCAAGATACTCCAAAACCTGAGGGAGCTCTGTCAAAGACCGGAGGTTCCTGCAGTTTTTTATGTAAAGCCTGACCAACTTTGAAAGCCGCCTAATGCTCGGAGGTACTCTGGCAATGCTTGTTCCACTTAAATTTAGTGATTCTAATGACGTCAAACCAGCTAAGGAAGACAAACGATCAAGATTTGAACATCCATTCAGATTGAGGGACTCGAGCGAATACATGATACACAACTTGTTTGGAAGACCCTCGAGACCTCGGCACGAACTTAAATCTAGTTTAATCAGCCCAGTCAGATTATAAATCGATGAGGGAAGCTGTTTTATTGCAGTCCCACTTAACAAGATAACTCTTAAGTTTCCAACAGGCTCCGTAATTTCTGGAAGGCTTCTCAAGTTCGAACAATTCGAGAGGAAGAGTTCTTTGAGACACCTCAGCTTGAAAATGCTGCTCGGGAGACTCTCAAGCAGCAGACAGTGAGACAAATTAATACTCTCAAGAAAAAAGAGAGATTCAACGGACGATGGAACAATTTTTATTGTGGAATTTCTCAAATCAAACTCTTTTATATTCTTTGGAAGTTTTGGAATGTTTTCAAGAACTGAGCAGCCAGTAAGGGAAAGTGATTCAATGAACTCTAGGCTATGGATACTGCTTGGGAGAGACTCGAGAAATTTACAGTGTTCGACAGATAGTAAAGAAAGATGGCTGTGAGAGTCAATCGAAGAGGGAACTTCCTTTATTGAAGTAGAGTCTGCATATAACTCTTCCATACTCGTACCGATAATATGAGGAATAGTAGTCAGATTATAGCAGCAACTGAGCTTAAGAACTTTAAGTGAGCCAGCAACGAGTGTGTCTGGAAGACTAATTAGACTCGAGCAGTGGCTTAAATTGAAATCAATAAGCTTGTCAACCTTTTGCAAATGATCAGAAGGAACTTGAAGCAAACTTGAGCAGTGTTCAAGATTTATGACCTCAAGATTGGGAGCACCAGATAGATTCGGGAATCGAATTAGTTTCTCAGAGTGACTAAGATCGAGGCGTCTTAAGTGCCCGAGGCGCTGTAGAAGAAAAGCGAAAATTTACCGTTAATCATAAGTAAATCATATTATCCAATGCATAGCACACATTCATAAATACCGGCAAGAGCAAGTTTGGCAATACCTGGACTACCGCTCCATCCCAAAGTTGCTCAAGGTGACTAAATGGTAGCTTAAGCTCAACAAGATTTCGCAGTGAAGAATTTGAAGGTAAGGAATTTGCAGGGAACGCTGGCCACTCGAGATATCTAAGTGCACGTGGAAGATATCGAAGACCTTCGGGAAAATATACTTTGTACTTCTTGGTGTCATCAAAACTTTGGACTATAAGGAGACTTAGGTTACTCATAGGCTGGAAAACCATGGCAGACAAGTTTATGTCTTCGACCATTTGATCTTTCTCTAGGACCATCTTTTCGATTGCTTCAGTTCCCTATCAAGGAAGATAAATGCTAAAACAAACAATCTTTTACATGAACTTGGAGAACCAATAAATACAAGCAATCTAGATTCAAATTAGGAATATATCTTAGGGCACTTACTTTACTTTCCTCCAAGACGTCGCAGACTTCTTGAGCAATCCATAACCTGCTCCGTTTTCCAAGCATTTTGGATTCTTCTCGAACAATTTGCCATCCCATTTCTTCTAGTTGATCATGCATCCATAGCTCCTTGTGATAACCTCTTGTTGTGATGAGAGATTTCTCTATGAGATTCTCTATTAGCCAATTCGCAGACCCATACAAATTCCCTAGTATATATGCTGCACGATCTTGAGACGTTCTTTTAAAAAAACAAGCGATATCAAGAAACACAGCCCTCTCTAATTTATTAAGCCCTTGATAGCTTATGAACAACTTCTTCTGAACATTTTCAGGGGAACATTCTTTCAGTGTCTCCAAGTTGATCTCCCATGGCTTTCCCTTCAACACGCAAGATCGAAGATAGGAACCCAGAGTTTTGATAACCAACGGAATCCCTCCAGCATATAGTACCACACGTTTAGACAAATCTACATAATCCGATCTAGGAGAATCGATTCCCTTGAATGCGGTTAAACGAAAAAGCTCGAGCGCATCATCATATTCCAGCTGTCTAACCTTGCGTATCTTAACCTCATATCGCGCATGAGCATTAATATTCGTAAGAACTTGCAAATCTCTAGTCGTTACTATAATTCTACTCTCGGGGCCAAACCAATCGCCGCCGGCAATATATTCAAATTGCTCGTAATCATTCACGTCGTCCAGAACAAGGAGTACCTTTCTGCGGCGTAGTCTTCTAACCAAGCTTGGTTTCAAAGACGGGTTTCCTGAGCAGACGCTTTCATCATTGAGGACTTGGGCGAGTAGCTTGTCTCGCAAGCTTCTTATCCCCAATTTCTCAGATTCTTCGCGAACATTCGCGGAGAAACAAGAACCGCTGAACTGACCGATTAGCTGATTGAACACGACACTCGCGATGGTGGTCTTTCCTATACCACCCATTCCACATATACCGACAACGTGAACTTCTTTCGACTGAATGCTCAAAAACTTCTTGATCTTCCTGATGTGCTGCTCGATTCCAATTAGGCCTTTCGAGGCATCAGTTGATTCTAGATTATTTAACTTTCCCAAAACATCTTTGACTATTTCCTGAATTAATTCGGCCTCAACCCTACAAAATGAAAACAGAAAGCTGCGGAGTTGGTAATCATATACTTTGCACCTTGCAATTGAATATACGTAGCTGTGAGACACATATATGAACTTTATTATATATGCAACTAGGAAACAAACATTTCGTCCAAATCCAGAACGTAACTTCTAATTCTAGGTCCGTGAACTGGAAAAAAAATTGAATTTAATGTGCTTCCTCTTTCATTTGATTTCGGTATAAATGAAAAATAAAAAATGAAGGCTTTGAGTTAACCTGAGTTTGGAATCCCAGCCAGAGTCTCTGGCAGCTTTCTCCAAAGCAGATCTCCACTGTCGAAGCTTCGCATCGTCGTATTTCTCGGCGTGCTTTACGAAAGAAGCTCCGTAATTTCCTCGAAGGTTTCGAATGTCGGAGGGATCGACCTTGTAAAACACGGGCAGCAAAATGAGTCCGTGTTTGTCCTCGCATTCCACGATGTGGAGTAATTCGTCTAAGCACCACGACGAAGAGGCGTAATTTTCGGAGAAGACGACAATGGCGATGTTCGATTGGTGGATCGCTTCGATTAGCGACGGAGCTATCTCGTCTCCTTTCGCGAGGCTGGTCTCGTCTATGTACGTCTCGATTTCCATGTCGCATAGGCGTTGGCGGAGATGGCTCGTGAAATTTTTTCTGGTGTCCTCTCCTCGGAAGCTCAGAAAGACATCGTACTTTTTCAAGATCGAAGGAGACGAAGAAGACGAAGTCGCCATTTTTACTGCTACTCTGGTTTTAAATTTCTCAAACAGCCAAGGCTCAGATTTATTCTTTTTTTTTTCTTTTTTATTTGACCAGTTCGCTTGAGGGACGGGCACCGCGTGCTATGGTTTTTTTTTTCCTTGTATTACTTTGAGACTCTCGTCAAATTATATTTTTTTCTATGAAAAAAAAAAAGGAAAAAAATAATAATTAAAGGACATAAAAAAAATTACGGATTGAAAATATATCAGTTAAATCCCACTAATTAAAAAATATCTATAATTGGACTTTTATCCAATTTTTAGACGAAAATACCCTTGAATTTAAAATAAACACCTTAATCTCTCTTTCTCTCCTCTCCCATTTCATTCAAGTCTTCATCTCTCTTTCACTTTCTCGAATCCGACCAAATCCAAGCTAGTCCGACGAAATCCGACACCTCCGAGCAAGTCCGACACCTCCGACCACCATTAAAACCGGCGTTCCAAGTTGTTTAAAGTCTTGAATCCGGGTTCAAAGCTCCATATCTCAAAATGACAAAAAAAATGTTAGCTTTTGATGTTTATTTTATGGTTTTGATGTTGTTAGATAGTTAAAATATAGTTAGAATAGTGAATTAGAGTAATTATAGTGGATTAGAGTGATTATTTTTGGGATTTTGGTCGGATTTAGGAGTTAGGGTTTGAGAAATTTTCTGGAAATTTTCGATGATTCTCATCGGATTTCATCGGAGACCATCCGAATCCGATGGTCTCCGATGAAATCCGATGAGATTCATCGGAAATTTCCAGAAAATCCGACAAGATCCGATGATTTCCGACAAGTTCCGATGATCATGTTTCTCCGATGGTTTCCGATGCTTTCGGTCAAGATCCGATGATTTCGGATGGTTTCGGTCAATATCTAATGGTTTCGGATGGTTTTGGTCAAAATCCGATGACTTTGGTCAAAATAATGATTTTTATTTTTTTATTTATATATTAGGATAAATAGAAGGATAAATTTGTGTTTTTATGATAAATTTACTTATATTTGTTGATATTTCTTCAATAAATTATTGTTATTAATGTTTTTAATTAGTTATGTTTAATTAAAGATTATAAGAATATTCCGAGATTTAGATTTGTTTTTATTATATTCATGTTTAGTTATTGTAGGAAAAATATGAGATTAAGTTTGTTATTATTATATTAATGTTTAGTTTTTGTAGTAAAAATATGAGATTAATTATACAAATAAATGTGTGTTTTTATTATAAATTGTTGATATTTGTTTAATAAATTATTGTTATTAAGGTTTTTAATTAGACTTATAAATAGCTTGTTTAATTATATTAATATGTCATGATAATTATATGTTAAACGTATTTTAGGAGAAATTGACGTTTATATGCGAGCACGATTTTGCGGGTCGAATCACATATGGTGGTTCGGGATACTTAAAGATGGTGAAAGAAAAATTCACCGTTCTTGGTCTACTTGATCGGGTCGCGGAGTCTCCGTTCGCGCAATTCTTCGTGGGAACTACGCTCAATTTTTCCACGGTACTCCTACACTCCCTTCTTCTCCGAAAGATCGACCCAACGAAACTAGGGGAGATTCATTTCGGGTTGGGAAATAAACGCGTAAGATTCGAAGTGCTCGAATACGCGTTGATAATGGGATTCACACGTGTCAAACGCCAAGTTCGACGTCTTGGTAAACACGTTCAAGACATGTCAAGATCACAATGATGCGTACAAGCTCGGTTTGTGTATATTTGTCTTGGGGTATCTCCTCGAACTAGAACACAACAAATCCATCAACGACAAGTACCTGTACATGGTTGAAGACTTTCCGTTTTTCTATTCTCTAGCGTGGGGGAACATCACGTGGGCCGAGACTTTGTCATCACTATTGGTGAATCTGTCGCGATACTACGAACGAGTAAAAGACAAATCCGCCAAAGAGAATGTTGTACAAAAGGAGGCGAAGTATTCCTTATCGGGAAATTTGCACGCCGTGCAATATCGAGCGTAAGAGGCTATCCCGGAGATTGGTCAGCAGTTCGGGAATGATGTCGGTGTTCGAGTACCGAGGATGCATTCTTGGTCCAGCACCCGGGTTGTCACCCGCAAGGACGTCGAGAAGATCCTTGTAAAAAAAACGGTAATTACTTTGAGCTTAAATACCTTAACTATAATTTTTTGTTGTCTTGTAGTTCGGCATTCTTCAGATATTGAGACCACAGACCGGAGAGCGCGAGTTCTTCGAGCTACTAGAGACGCAACTCAGTCAATCGCTCTATCCGACTGAAGGCAAAGACGTGGTTGAGCCACGTAATATCGAGGAAGAGATTGACTTAGTAGAGTCAACGGCGAAAGAAGCCGGCTTACTCAGACAAGCCGAAGAGGACGAGGAGGAGAACTTGTGGAGTGAGTAAGACGATGACGAAGAACATATTTCGGATACTCCGCGAGTACCTCGTCGGGTAAATTCTATTTTAGTAGTTTATAATTTATTAATTAGTTAATAGTTTATTTATTAATTAGTTAGTAGTTTATTTATTAATTAGTTATGTTTATTTATTAATTAATTAATAGTTTATTTATTAAGTAGTTAGTAGTTTATTTATTAATTAGTTATTGGTTTATAATTTATTAATTAGTTAGTAGTTTATTTATTAATTAGTTCTTAGTTTATTTATTAATTAGTTATTAGTTTATAATTTATTAATTAGTTAGTAGTTTATTTATTAAGTAGTTATTAGTTTATAATTTATTAATTAGTTAGTAGTTTATTTATTAGTTATTATTAGTTTATTTATTAAGTAGTTATTAGTTTATAATTTATTAATTAGTTAGTAGTTTATTTATTAGTTATTATTAGTTTCGCGGACCCGACGCGGCCTAAATACTCCTCAAAGGTGCGGGTAACGTCGTTCAGACCTTTGAAGGATCCAAAAACTTCTTATTTTAATGACTACATGAAGAGGACCCGCACTTCTAAACTTGAGGGGAAGTTCTTGGGCCGAGTTTATGTGAAGGTCACTGATGTGGAGACCGAGTTCTTCAAGATCCTATAGGAGAGCGGAA
Organism: Urtica dioica subsp. dioica; assembly: GCF_054948205.1. Taxonomy (NCBI): domain Eukaryota; kingdom Viridiplantae; phylum Streptophyta; class Magnoliopsida; order Rosales; family Urticaceae; genus Urtica; species Urtica dioica. The sequence goes on from NC_142761.1 coordinate 3,250,336, forward strand.
AATGGCTAACAGATACGGTAAGTTGAATTACATTGCTTTGAATATGTTTTTAAATAAAAATTTAATTAATATGTTTGTTGTTTCATACACGATCACAGCATATTGATGCTATTCTGGATATGCTTCGGAGACGCCAACGACAGTATGCGGAGTATCGTCAAGACGTCTGTGTCATGGGTACCTTGTGGGTCCAAAACATATACGGTCGTTATACGAAGCTCGTAGAATGGACCCACAAGGTACTCATGACACAGACCTGCTGAACAAGGCATAGAGGTGAAGCTCGTAGAATGGGATCACAGAGTCGTATTGCACCCGATGACTGGCTGCAGAGATTCCCAACTCATTCCGTGGACTGGTGCGCGAGAGATTTTGTATGTCGTCAACTTCAAGAACATGCATTGGTTCACGTTACGGGTCGATCTCCAAGAGTGGACTATAACCGTCTTAGATTGCCAGAAATATATTGTGCAGATGCAACACAATTCAGTAGATTTCAACACGATGATGGAGATTAGTAAAATTTAAAATACTCTACTGAACTTAATGTTTATTATCTTACATTATTATGTTAATGTAGAATTGGAGTCGAGCGTTACCAGCGGTTATGGAAGAGTCGGGGTTGTTCAGCGAGCATCCGAGGGCGGAGCGAGAGCTAGATGGCGGCCAAATTCGACTTCCACCGTTCCTATGGCTAGTCGACCAAAACGTGTCACAATGTGTGACAAGGTATGCAATTTGAATAACAACAAGATTAAGAGTTTTTTAAGTATAAATTTTGTGGTTTTGTCTTTCAGTTGTGATTGCGGTATGTTCCCAATCAAGTATGTGGAGCACATCCTTGTTGACGTGGGGTTCGATACACTTCTAAGCGAGAACATGAGGACGTTCAGGAAGAAATGGTCAGCCGACTTATTTTTCCAATTAGAAGCGCGATGATGTGTATTGATGTGTACTTATATACAATTTTTTTATATGTATTGACATTAAATATTTGGATATTTTTAAGTCATTAAATATTTTGAAAGGTTTTGTTAATATTCGCTATGAAATTAAATAATAAATATAAATATAAACATAAACATATACATAAACATGAACCTCACCTTAAACTACAAATCTTCAACAAAACACATTCAAAAGTTGTCAACATAAAAATACAAACGTCATAAATTCAAAACAAAATAAAAGATAAATGTTTTCACTCTCTCCAAGTGCATGTCTTCCTATTATGGCTCATCCACCACATTTACCACATTTGCGGTGAATAACAACTTTTTCTCCTTGCGAGGGGTATCAATTGACCATCCGCCTTCCTTGTTTACTTTTCTTCGGTCGACCGGCTTGTTTCTTTTCTACTGGTTCCGACACCTTCATATTCTTTATGTCATCCGGAACGTACCACTAATCTTCATTCCCAACAGGATATTTGGATTCCTTGTACATCTCAATTCATGTCTCCTTCGAATAGAAAGGACTGCACAACGAATAAATGTCGAGACTCATGTGTTGTGCGGATGCTATGGCATGCTCGCACGGGATTCCAAGTAGTTGTGCTAGCCCACACGTGCATGTCTTTCTCAACAAATCTACATCAAAGTCACCTCTCTCGTCTTTGACATGACATTCAAACATATCGAGTCCATAGGTATTGACGAATTGTGTCTTGCCGTTTAGATGAGCGAGATTGTCTTGAAACTTCGGGCACAGTCTTGTATCACATTTCCTAGTCATTTCTTCTCGATCAAAAAACCACGTTTGAAGTGTGAATCTAATAAACTCAAGCAACGTGGTAATGGGAAATGTTCTAACATTCATCGTCTTATTGTTGAAGCTTTCTGCATTATTGCTTGTCATTATATAGTACCTATACAAACAATTACATATTAGCGACATTATAAAACCAGTTAAAACACTTGTAATGACAAAATGAAGAGTTTGTGTTCTTCCCCACCGATCAAAACCGACTTCCTCGAGATACTTAGCCATCTCGACAGTTTTCCTTCTCAATTGCCGAAAATGATCTTCAAAAGCTGTCTTATTGAAAGCATAAGCGGCGACATTCAGTTCAATGCCACAATGATCGGTCTTGAATTTATGTTGGACATTTAGTTTTAGATGATGATAGCATGCTCCGTGAGGGATACCGGAGAACACCACTTCGAGACCATGTATGATGCTAACATGTCGATCGGATATGAACGCCAACTCTTCAACGTCTTCACCGATAACTTCTCTCAACTTTCTCAAAAACCAAATCCACAAAGCATGACACTCGCTATCTACTACCCCGAATGCAAGCGGATATAATTGTGAATTAGCATCCATCGCAATTGCGCATAGCAAATGTCCACCGTATTTTGTCTTAAAAAATGAACCGTCTAATAATATCACCGGTCGACAGGACTTGAATCCTCTATGACACGCCCCAATAGAAATACGTGTACTTGAATCTATCGCCATCTTTCACAAACGCAGTCAGAGTCCCAAAGTTCTTCTGCTCCAACATGTATAGCCAAGATGGTAACTTCTGATAAGATTCTTCTGGCGTACCCCTTACGTATGAAATTGTTTTCTCCCTGGTTCTCCAAGCTTTCAAGTACGAGATGTCAACACCTCATCTTGTCTTGACTTCCTCTCTTACGTTATATGCCAAATACTCAGCCATAAAGCTAATAATGTACTTATCTTTACAGATGTGCCAAATAACCCAAGGTGCATCTCCTATATGCCCTTCTGTTCGAACCACACGCGCGCAAGAATGTCTACTCTCGTACGACGTAATCTGCCACATATCAGACCACTGCACAACACCCCTCAGCTTCCAAGTGCACATCTTATTTTTGCGTATGGCATACCATCTCCTTTTCGAAGACGATTTCACTCTAAACTCGAAATTATTTTTTAGAGCAAAAACGTGAATCTCTTGCTTCATCTGTTTCTTGGACTCAAACTCATTCCCAAGGTATATATCTTCTGTGCTACCTATTGCATTCAACGGTTATAATACATATAACATAACATTTTTCATTTAAGAATATAAGTACATCTTATTCTTATTAACTGTGGAAGAAGTTTGCAACAGGCTTTGACCTTCATTACGTTCTTCCCTGACAAAATCATCGGTTGTGAAGTCGGGGGCTTTCCATGAGTAAGGCACGCAATCCGATGGTGATACAACTTTATGAGGGTCACGTGACGGTTCACCGTGTCCCGATGGTTCACCGTGTTCCGATGGTACTGTAAAATATTTTACAAAATCTTCATATTCTTCAGGGTTCGCGAACTCTTCAAATTCTTTTCCTTTGTCACTGTTGTGTCCATCACCTCCGTCAAACTTGTCTCCATCACCCCCGTAACTTTTGTGTTCATCATCTCGACCGTTGTGGTGGTAGTCATCTATGTCACGCTTGTATACTTCATAAACTCGGTCATCTGTTCGACTGTTGAACACAGGAACATCATCTCGGTCATTGATAATCACATTATGTCGTCTCTTGTTGAGTTCAACGTGAGACAATTCTTCATTCATCACATTTTTCCATTTATCTACTCTTTTTGGAGTTAACGCTATGATTTCTTTCGATACCAAAGTTACACAAAGTGCATAACTTCTACGACTTTTATACTTCGTATAATACTTAACGTCAATATCGTCTTTCAACAAAGCAGGCTCAATCGGCATATTACCCGCCTCATATGGAATTTCAAACTTTAAGTCATACTTTGATCTGTCTATATCGACCCTCTTGTACACCTTGTCGACTAACTCCATGTACGTCATCTCTTTCGAAACTTCAAGCGGAAATGTTCTCGCGTTTTTTAACACGTATAAGTGTCCATTTCTCTCCCACGTGCGGTTAACCATCAATAAAACTGCAAGAAATATCACAAAAATACATTAAATTACATTAAACTTAAAACCAATCCGAGACCATCGAATTTTTACAAAACTCATCGGATTTTGTCGGATTTTATCGGAGTGGTAGGAGTTGTCGGATTTCATCGGAACCGGTCGGATTTTCTGCTTGAATTTCATCGGAAATTGTACATGAATTTCATCCGAAACTATCGGATTTCATCGGAAATAATGTCAAATTCTGGAAAGTTTGACCTACATCTACCAACTTTTTTTATTCTACGCAAATTATATCACTAAAGCTATAAAATATGAGTGAAGAAGCATACTTACCCATTTTGACGGAATTTAACCAACTGGATACTCGAAATGATGAGAAAATGTGAGAGAATGACAGATTTTCAATAAGTAGTGAATGAATTTTTTGTCAAAAGGGATTATATGGTCTTGCAATGGTATTTTTGTCCGAAATTGGTATAAAAGTCCAATTTTGGATATTTTTTAACTAGTGGGTCTAATGAGATATTTCCATTACTTTCGGGCCTAGAAAATGAAATTTCTCTTTTCCAAAGGGAAAAAAGACATACTACACAAAAATGATCAGGAAAGGCAAAAAAAAAAGATGGAAAATTGAAAAAGCCTAAACCGCCAAAAATTCAAAAGAACGACATGAGCCCACCATGAACCAGCCCGAGAAATCCACCCGTCCAAAGGCATGACCAAGACTCTCCTTGCCAAAATGTCCAGGACCTTCCACGCCCAAAATGCTCCTCGCGCGCGGCCCAAATCCCCCTCAAGATGGCCTCCTCGTTTGAGGCGATCTCTGTCAGAGGCGAGTACTCGGGGAGGAAGATGGCAGGAGACGGGGTATCCATGGTGGTCCATATGTCAGCTCTCATGGAGTAGATTGAGAAGCGTGAGGCTCGGCTGTGAATTTACCGCTTACAAGTATTGGCCCCATGATGAATCGTATCATATTGAAGAGTTTTATCTCTTGTTGTACGATTCAGCCATGTTTATCGAAATTCATTGTTAAGGACAGTGGTACTAACGGAGGAACAAATAATTGATATTGGATATTTTTCCACGATTTTTAAAAAATTGGTACTTAAACGTTACAATCCGAAAATATTGGGTCTTTTTGTCGTCATTTTCTCTTTTTAATTACTTTAAAAAAAATTCAAATGTTTATCTATATATTTTTTATAAATGAAATTGTAAAAAATAATTAAAGTTAAATAAAACTCAAAATAATAAATATTTTTTAAAATCATTTGAACATAAAAAAATGATAGTTTTTAGTGCGGGTGCAAGTTTATGCTCTTTAAATTTCAAGGGAGGTTTTTAATGGCAGTTCCGGAAAAAGGGACTTCGATCTAAAAAAAAAATGTACTCGTAAAAAAATTTGGAAAAATAAAAGATATTGGGCATCATTCTAACGTTTTTCCATTATGCATATATAATAATTTCAGTGAGAGTGAACTATAACGAGTTTAATTTTAATATTAACATAATGAAAAGGCTATTTTAATTTTTAAACATGAAATATTTGAATATTTCAAATTTTCAAACTAATAAAATCAAACAAATTTGCGAAACAAATTAAATTAAGTCAAATCACAAAATAAATAAATAAAAATAGAAGGAAACAGATGCGACATAAAATTAAACACAAAACAAAATAAATATTACATTTCAATGACAAAAGTATATCGGCAACAATGATTTCATTAAAACAGATGTCACATTTCTGTCATGTTAGATCCGTAAAGTGATCGTGGGAGTTGATCCATTCCAAAAAGACCGTTAATAAATGTAGAATAAAACCGAGAATAAATCCTGAAATCAGAACTAGATCAGTCAAGGCCCAAAAGACAAAAAAACAAAAAAACAATCTCTGATCAAGAATGATATCAGAGGCAATGACAAGGTTGCTTACGTGGCGGCCGTGGAAGCAGGCGGAGCCGGAGCCGCAGTGGTTCCTATTCAAAGAGGAAGACGTTCCGTTGGAGTGCGGCACGATATTCTCTTGGACTGAGAACACGTTGGATCAGCCGCCGCGTGATTGGCCGGTCCTTCCGCCGGAGCTCATACCTCCGTTGACCATGGAAGCCTGCGAGCACGGCGTGATATGCCTCTCCGACCCTGTCACCGCCGAGATCTTCCTTTGGAACCCAGTCCTTGGCCACGTCAAGAAACTCCCTTACCTCCCCGTAGCTCCTGACCCCGGCGCCTTCCGTGTCGGGATCGGCCACGTGGCATCCACCGGAGACCTCAAGGTCAAATCATTGTTGTCTCTCTGACTTATTTTTTTAAACCATATTTCGTTACGATGAGCCATTAGAACATTATTTACAAACACTTTGCAAAACCCTCGATTTTTATTGTGCATGCATTGTCGATGGTTTTCTTTTTCTAATAGTAAAATCGGAAATCTTTTATCAGATTTATTAGAGAAATACCCATTTACAGTTTTAAGAAAGAAAGCTATTGAGCTATACCTACCTGACCTGAAAAGCCCCCTGTTTGGAATCGAATCCGGAGTCTTGGTATACCCAATAGATGAATAAGTGATCCAATGATGGCTGAACTATTATATCTTATATACGAACCCTATAACCAATTGATAAGAGAGAGCGAGGTACCAGCTCACCTAAATGGTAGGATCATGCTGTTAATTCTATTATGTATCTATCGAAAACTAGTCAATTCGCTTTATAGAGAGTCTATCAAACTGTCTATAATAGACGGCGAAAGATCATAATTTTATAAAATATTTCCAAACAACCTTATCTACTGTAAATTTAACGTTTCATTAAATCCGTGTATTCGCAAATATGCGTCAATCGTTGATGATAGAAAATAGAAAATCTTGTTATCACTTGTATAATACAAATACGTATTTGTTAGTTATTTGAGAGTGGTCATGGTCTCCAACTTCATTTATCTTTTTATAATTAAGCACAAATCAAAGGTTAATGTGATAATATGCGCTTACCAATGATAAATATTACTCATTATACTAGAATTAAGTAATTCGTTGCTCGACTTGTTACTTTTCTTAAAATGTGGTCATGGTCTCTGTTACGGGATAAATTAGTCGGACACCGAGTAGAATAGTCGGACTCCCGAGCAGCAAGAGGAATCCAGCACCGAGCTCAGGTTAAGTAAACCCAAGGGCCATCCATTGAAAAAGAACGAACCGTTCATAAGTTAAGAACGAAACCCACAGATCAGAACTTCGGAGAGAAGAGAAGAACGTAGGTCAAAGACTAGTCAAAACCAAAAGAAAACATGATTCAAACTCTAAAACGCACACCCTGACGGTTCAGGAACCATACGAAGAGTATTAACCGTCCACCTCAGCGAGAGATAAGAGGCAGTTACCCAAAACCGTCCAGAACGTGGGATTGATCACCCCACGTTCCCCAGAATAACCGCCAGAGACACGACCACGAGGCCACACCAGACGAGTATAAATAGAGGCTGCGGCACAGAACTAAGCAGGAACTTTTTCACGCACTTTCTTTCACAAAAAACCTCTAGAAAACACTACTCTCTTGTATTAGATTCGTCTGTATAAAGAGAAAGTCTTGCCTAAATCATCTCTGTACTCGGAGCCCTTGTACTCGGAGTCTGTGTATTTTCGTGAGATATTGTTGTTCTAATTTTACAGGTCAACAGTTGGCGCTAGAAGGAGGGGGACCAGCTGAAGAATATGGCTAGTTCGTCCGCACCCGTGAACGCTGTCTCTAACCAGGAAACGGAGATAGAACACCATAACCGCACCCTGCCTTTCACCTCGGAAGAAATAGCTGAACTTCTCTCGGAACCCAGCCTCGAAGAACAGTTCAGACAGATGCAAGAGCGTCTCTCGGTCTTAGAGGCAAATAACAGGGAATTGAAGAGAAGACTGCAGGCGAAAAAGGTCACACTGCGAAGCGCAATAGTGATCCCAGATGAAGAGCCCTCACACCGATCAGGGAAAGAACCCATCGGGCAGGATCCGCAGGTTAAGAAACCTCGGAGACATGCTAGAGATCGGTATGAGAGGATGGAAGATGATTCTGAGTCCGAGAAGGAGCAGTACAGTCAGGAAAAGATTCCTGATCGGTACCAGTCCACCATGGACAAAGGTCATTCAAGCACTTTCAGGCACAGCTTAGAAAGCTCGGAGACCGAAGACAGTGCAAGCACCAACAAAACAAATTTTAGAAGATTGGAACGTCGAATCGAAGAGGTAGCCCTAGGTCAGAAGGAGTCTATTCCGAAAGTTGGAGAAGTTGTCTCCCCTTTCACAGCACGCGTGTTAGAACATTCGTTGCCTGATCGTTTCAGGATGCCAAGCATCCTAGTATACGATGGAAAGACCGAACCGGGAGACCATATAGACACCTTTTCTTCTTGGATGTTGTTGCAAGGAGCCGGACCAGAGGTTATGTGCAGAGCTTTCTCTATCACTCTAACTGGCTCAGCCAAAAGGTGGTACAGAAAACTAAAGCCAAACTCCGTAGGATCCTGGAAACAGCTATCTAGAAAATTCATGGAACAAGCTCCAGCTCAGGGAAAACTCCCAAAGAAAGGCTGCTAGCGGTGAGACAAGCCCATGACGAATCTCTAAAAGACTTTATTAATCGCTACTCGGAACAAGCGCTTCAAGTTGACGATCTAAACGAAGACTTTAAGCTCTTCGGGATCTCCTCCGACGTCCGAACAGAATCAGAATTCTGGTGGTCGCTTCAGAAGACTAGTCCAAGGGATTACAACGATTTTCTGAAGAGAGCCCAGAAGTATATCAACGCAGAGGAAGCAAGGCTGGCAGCAAGAAAAGCAAAACCGCCAAAGAACTACCGAGAAGAGCATAGGGAACGACATTCCGAGGACAACCGCCCACCGAAGAAGAGCCGGTCGGGAGCAGGACCTCTGAAACCGTTTTCTAGTAAGTTCGATAAATATCATAAGCTCAATGCCCCGATAGAGGAGATATTTAGTCTTACACAGGACAAAGAGGATTTCCCCAAGCCAAAACCGATCAAGAAAGATATCTCAAGAAGAGATAAAAAAAAATATTGTGTTTTCCATGCGGACAACGGTCACCGCACTGCCGACTGTTTCAACCTCAAAGAAGCTATAGAAGCTCTAATCCGAAGAGGAGCGCTGAAGAAATTTAAGGCCGAGCAAGGGGACCAAGAGGAACAGAAAGGTGAGGCGTATGCTGAAATTTCACTCATAGTCGGAGGACCACATGTGGGAGGAACCTCAAGGAGCGCTCAAAAGAGCTATGTGAGAGAAGCCTATGCGGGACCCCGACAAATCTTGTTTACAGCCGAGCAAAGGCCTAACAAGATAGCTAAACCAAGCTCGGAGCCTATCACCTTTTCGGCAGAAGATGCTCGGTGGGTGATGTTTCCTCACAACGATCCATTGGTCATATCAGCTCTTATCGGTAACAAGAATGTACACCAAATATTGGTGGACACTGGGAGTGCTGTCGACGTGCTCTATGAAGACACGTTCAACAAGATGGGTCTTAAGCAAGATGCATTAGCTCATTCTCCTGAAAATCTTTATGGATTCACAGGAGACTCAATCCAGCCTAAGGGAGTAGTATCACTCCCAATAACTGTGGGAGAAAGCCCGAGGAGCAAAACCACTAACACGATGTGGGTGGTGGTCCCCGGAAAATCTTCATTCAACGCAATCATTGGCAGGCCAACCTTGCAGTCTCTCGGGGCTATCGCCTCCATAGAATATTTGAAGATGAAGTTTCGTACCGAACACGGGGTAGGCGAAGTAGTCGGAACTCAGGCTATCGCAAGGAGATGCTATGCGAATTATCTCAAAGAGAGTCAGGACAAAGATGTCCACAAAGTTATGATGATCGACTCGGACTTCGACCCACGCCTTCCGAGCCGAGAAGAAATTGGCCCAGGAGACGAAGTCGAGGAAGTCGCTCCAGATCCAAAATAACCTGAGAAGAAGCTCAAGATTGGAAAATATCTTGAATCAGGTAAATTCTTAGGTTTCATCGTTCATGAACGAGGCATCAAAGTGAATCCAGAGAAGATCACAGCCCTATGGAACATGAGACCACCACGAAACATCAAAGAAGTGCAAAAATTGACAGGATGCATAGCTGCATTGAGTCGTTTTATCTCAAGGTCTACCGATCGAAGAATTCACTTCTTCAATGTACTCAGAGGCTCCAAGGAATTTGAATGGACCAAGCAATGCGATGAGAGTTTCGAGTCCCTAAAAGAGCACTTGGCATGGCCTCCGACTTTAAGAAAAATACAGGAAGGAGAGCCCCTGGAAATTTACCTAGCCGTATCGGAGCATGCAGTAAGTTCAGCGCTGATCAAAAATGAGGGAAAACACCAGGTCCCGGTTTATTATACTTCGCGGTGCCTTAACGAGGCGGAAGGAAGATACCCGGAACTCGAAAAGCTAGCTTTCGCCCTCATCACTGCTTCTCGGAAGCTAAAACACTACTTCCTCGCGCATCCGATTACAGTCCTCACCAATTTCCCACTGCGCCAGGTGCTGCAAAAACCTGACGTGTCCAGCAGGCTTATGAAATGGTCGATTGAGCTGACACAGTATGATATACGCTTCAGCCCCCGACCAGCAATCAAAGGGCAGGCAGTTGCTGACTTCATTGCAGAATTCACATACAGACCAGTTGAATTCCCAATTTGGGACATGTATGTAGACGGAGCAGTCAACGAAAAGGGGTCCGGGGTCGGAATTGCGCTATCCAGTCCAGAAGGAGACAAGGTAAAATTCGCTTTAAAATTCGATTTTAATGTTTCAAACAATGAAGCTGAGTACAAAGCCATGATACATGGGCTACAAATAGCAAAAGATTTAGAAATCAAAAAGCTCAAAGTATATTCGGATTCTCAGTTAATTGTTAATCAAATGATATGTGAATTTCAGGCAAAAGGCGAAAAGATGTCACTATATGCCGAGAAAGCTAGAAACCTAGCAAGCAAATTCGAACTTTGCGAAATCACCCAAGTCCCCAGAGCCATGAACGAAGAGGCCGATGCATTAGCGAAGCATGCTACTCAAGGATCCGGCTTGGAATCAATCACAGTGATCAAAATTGGGCAACCTAGCATTGAGCAAGCTCCCCATGTGCTTCAGGTCGATCAACGAAAGTCATGGCAAACTCCGATCAGGGAATACTTGCAGCACGGAACTCTGCCCAAAGAGAAAAATGAAGCTAGAAGCTTGAAATTCAGAGCTGCTCGATATTTCCTCGAAGGTCAGAATCTCTACAAAAGAGGATTTTCTCAGGCTCTACTCAAATGTCTAGATGAAGACGAAGCCGAGTACACTCTCAAAGAGATCCATGAAGGGATATGCGGAAGTCACATCGGATGCGAAGCATTGGCACAAAAGATCATCCGGCAAGGACTCTACTGGCCAACATTAAAAGCCGATGCTCGGCGCATGACGCAAAAATGCGTCAAGTGTCAAAAGTTTTCAAATATCCCGAGGCTTCCACCTAATCCACTCATCTCCCTCTCATACCCGATCCCATTCGCAGAATGAGGAATAGACCTAATCGGAGCTTTGCCAATAGGCCGAGGCGGATGCAGGTACGCGATTGTAGCCATCGACTACTTTTCAAAATGGGTTGAAGCCGAGCCCTTAAATAAAATAATAGCCCATGTAATTTAGAAATTTGTATGGAAGAATATTATTACTCGGTTTGGAATACCAGTCAAAATAGTATCCGACCACGGAACTCAAATCGACTGCGATTCTTTCAAAAGTTTTTGCGAAAAATATGGCATTAACAAGGTTTTTTCTACTCCAGTCAGACCACAGTCCAACGGCTTGGTGGAAGCAGTCAACAAGACAATAAAACACGGCTTAAAAACAAAGTTAGGCGAACAAAAGTCAGAGTGGGTGGATATGCTCCAAGAAGTTCTCTGGTCGTACAGAACCACCGAGCACTCCTCAACTGGCGAAACGCCTTTCTCCCTCGCATACGGTTCCGAAGCGGCCATACCGACCGATGTCTTGATACCAACAGTAAGGAGAGAAAATTACTCAACAGAGGTAAACAACGAAATTCTAAAAATTAACCTAGACCTGTTAGAAGAAAAAAGAGAAAAAGCCAGATTAAGAAATCTAGCTAACCAGCAAAAGGTTACTCGGTATTTCAACAGGAAAGCTAGATTTCTCGGGATTACGATGGAAGCATACATCGATAATTTGCTAGTTAAAAGCCGAAAAATATACAAACATACGAATGATCTTAGAAGATCATTCGACCTTTTCGTCTTCATCTAGACATTTGAGTAGAGCCTGAGAAAATCCTCTTTTGTAGAGATTCTGACCTTCGAGGAAATATCGAGCAGCTCTGAATTTCAAGCTTCTATCCTCATTTTTCTCTTTGGGCAGAGTTCCGTGCTGCAAGTATTCCCTGATCGGAGTTTGCCATGACTTTCGTTGATCGACCTGAAGCACATGGGGAGCTTGCTCAATGCTAGGTTGCCCAATTTTGATCACTGGGATTGATTCCGAGCCGGATCCTTGAGTAGCATGCTTCGCTAATGCATCGGCCTCTTTGTTCATGGCTCTGGGGACTTGGGTGATTTCGCAAAGTTCGAATTTGCTTGCTAGGTTTCTAGCTTTCTCGGCATATAGCGACATCTTTTCGCCTTTTGCCTTGTCTCCTTCTGGACTGGATAGCGCAATTCCGACCCCGGACCCCTTTTCGTTGACTGCTCCGTCTACATACATGTCCCAAATTGGGAATTCAACTGGTCTGTATGTGAATTCTGCAATGAAGTCAGCAACTGCCTACCCTTTGATTGCTGGTCGGGGGCTGAAGCGTATATCATACTGTGTCAGCTCAATCGACCATTTCATAAGCCTTCCGGACAAGTCAAGTTTTTGCAGCACCTGGCGCAGTGGGAAATTGGTGAGGACTGTAATCGGATGCGCGAGGAAGTAGTGTTTTAGCTTCCGAGAAACAGTGATGAGGGCGAAAGCTAGCTTTTCGAGTTCCGGGTATCTTCCTTCCGCCTCATTAAGGCGCCGCGAAGTATAATAAACCGGGACCTGGTATTTTCCCTCATTTTTGATCAGCGCTGAACTTACTGCATGCTCCGATACGGCTAGGTAAATTTCCAGGGGCTCTCCTTCCTGTATTTTTCTTAAAGTCGGAGGCCATGCCAAGTGCTCTTTTAGGGACTCGAAACTCTCATCGCATTGCTTGGTCCATTCAAATTCCTTGGAGCCTCTGAGTACATTGAAGAAGTGAATGCTTCGATCGGTAGACCTTGAGATAAAACGACTCAATGCAGCTATGCATCCTGTCAATTTTTGCACTTCTTTGATGTTTCGTGGTGGTCTCATGTTCCATAGGGCTGTGATCTTCTCTGGATTCACTTCGATGCCTCGTTCATGAACGATGAAACCTAAGAATTTACCTGTAGAGACACCAAACGTACATTTTAGAGGGTTTAGTTTCATGCGATATTGCCTTAGAAGTTCGAATGATCTTCTAAGATCATTCGTATGTTCGTCTATTTTTCGGCTTTTAACTAGCAAATCATCGATGTATGCTTCCATCGTAATCCCGAGTAATTCAGCGAACATTCGATTTACTAATCTTTGATACGTCGCTCCATCATTTTTTAACCCAAAGGGCATTACTGTGTAGCAGTATAGCCCTCGATCAGTTATGAATGTCGTGTGATCCTGGTCGGGACCATACATAGGGATTTGATTGTAGCCAGAGTAGGCATCCATAAAGCTTAGAATTTTATGGCCTGCTGTGGCGTCTACTAACTGATCTATTCTCGGCATAGGGAAACTATCTTTAGGGCAAGCCTTGTTCAGATCTGTAAAATCCACACAAGTTCTCCATTTCCCGTTAGGTTTCTTGACCAGGACAGGGTTGGCTACCCATTTAGGATATTTAGTTTCTTTTATTGATCCGTTAGAAATCAGTTTGTCTACTTCTTCTTTTAGGGCTGTATACCTTTCGGAGTTTAAAGCCTTTCTCTTCTGTTTGATAGGTTTTTCTTTAGGATCTATATTTAACCTATGACATGCTATTTGAGGATCTATCCCCGTCATGTCGGACTGTGACCAGATAAATATATCTAAGCTATTAGATAGGAGAGTAATTAAGTTACTTTTGGTACCTGATTCAAGATATTTTCCAATCTTGAGCTTCTTCTCAGGTTGTTTTGGATCTGGAGCGACTTCCTCGACTTCATCTCCTGGGCCAATTTCTTCTCGGCTCGGAAGGCGTGGGTCGAAGTCCGAGTCGATCATCATAACTTTGTGGACATCTTTGTCCTGACTCTCTTTGAGATAATTCGCATAGCAGCTCCTTGCGATAGCCTGAGTTCCGACTACTTCGCCTACCCCGTATTCGGTAGGAAACTTCATCTTCAAATATTCTATGGAGGCGATAGCCCCGAGAGACTACAAGGTTGGCCTTCCAATGATTGCGTTGAATGAAGATTTTCCGGGGACCACCACCCACGTCGTGTTAGTGGTTTTGCTCCTCGGGCTTTCTCCCACAGTTATTGGGAGTGGTACTACTCCCTTAGGCTGGATTGAGTCTCCTGTGAATCCATAAAGATTTTCAGGAGAAGGAGCTAATGCATCTTGCTTAAGGCCCATCTTGTTGAACGTGTCTTCATAGAGCACGTCGACAGCACTCCCAGTGTCCACCAATATTCGGTGTACATTCCTGTTACCGATAAGAGCTGATATGACCAATGGATCGTTGTGAGGAAACATCACCCACCGAGCATCTTCTGCCGAAAAGGTGATAGGCTCCGAGCTTGGTTTAGCTATCTTGTTAGGCCTTTGCTCGGCTGTAAACAAGATTTGTCGGGGTCCCGCAGAGGCTTCTCTCACATAGCTCTTGTGAGTGCTCCTTGAGGTTCCTCCCACATGTGGTCCTCCGACTATGAGTGAAATCTCAGCATACGCCTCACCTTTCTTTTCCTCTTGGTCCCCTTGCTCGGCCTTAAATTTCTTCAGCGCTCCTCTTCGGATTAGAGCTTCTATAGCTTCTTTGAGGTTGAAACAGTCGGCAGTGCGGTGACCGATGTCCGCATGGAAAGCACAATATTTTGTTTTATCTCTTCTTGAGATATCTTTCTTGATCGGTCTTGGCTTAGGGAAATCCTCTTTGTCCTGTGTAAGACTAAATATCTCCTCTATCGGGGCATTGAGCTTATGATATTTATCGAACTTACTGGAAAAGGGTTTCGGAGGTCCTGCTCCCGACCGGCTCTTCTTCGGTGGGCGGTTGTCCTCGGAATGTCGTTCCCTATGCTCTTCTCGGTAGCTCTTTGGCGGTTTTGCTTTTCTTGCCGCCAGCCTTGCTTCCTCTGCGTTGATATACTTCTGGGCTCTCTTCAGAAAATCGTTGTAATCCCTTGGACTAGTCTTCTGAAGCGACCACCAGAATTCTGATTCTGTTCGGACGCCGGAGGAGATCCCGAAGAGCTTAAAGTCTTCTTTCAGATCGTCAACTTGAAGAGCTTGTTCCGAGTAGCGATTAATAAAGTCTTTTAGAGATTCGTCATGGGCTTGTCTCACCGCTAGTAGCCTTTCTTTGGGAGTTTTCCCTGAGCTGGAGCCGACAAATTGTTCCATGAATTTTCTAGATAGCTGTTTCCAGGATCCTACGGAGTTTGGCTTTAGTTTTCTGTACCACCTTTTGGCTGAGCCAGTTAGAGTGATAGAGAAAGCTCTGCACATAACCTCTGGTCCGGCTCCTTGCAACAGCATCCAAGAAGAAAAGGTGTCTATATGGTCTCCCGGGTCGGTATTTCCATCGTATACTGGGATGCTTGGCATCCTGAAATGATCAGGCAACGGGTGTTCTAACACGCGTGCTGTGAAAGGGGAGACAGCTTCTCCAACTTTCGGAATAGACTCCTTCTGACCTAGTGCTACCTCTTCGATTCAACGTTCCAATCTTCTAAAATTTGTTTTGTTAGTGCTTGCACTGTCTTCGGTCTCCGAGCTTTCTAAGCTGTGCCTGAAAGTGCTTGAATGACCTTTGTCCATGGTGGGCTGGTACCGATCATGAATCTTTTCCTGACTGTACTGCTCCTTCTCGGACTCAGAATCATCTTCCATCCTCTCATACCGATCTCTAGCATGTCTCCGAGGTTTCTTAACCTGCGGATCCTGCCCGATGGGTTCTTTCCCTGATCGGTGTGAGGGCTCTTCATTTGGGATCACTATTGCGCTTCGCAGTGTGACCTTTTTCGCCTGCAGTCTTCTCTTCAATTCCCTGTTATTTGCCTCTAAGACCGAGAGACGCTCTTGCATCTGTCTGAACTGTTCTTCGAGGCTGGGTTCCGGGAGAAGTTCAGCTATTTCTTCCGAGGTGAAAGGCAGGGTGCGGTTATGGTGTTCTATCTCCGTTTCCTGGTTAGAGACAGCGTTCACGGGTGCGGACAAACTAGCCATATTGTTCAGCTGGTCCCCCTCCTTCTAGCGCCAACTGTTGACCTGTAAAATTAGTACAACAATATCTCACGAAAATACACAGACTCCGAGTACAAGGGCTCCGAGTACAGAGATGATTTAGGCAAGACTTTCTCTTTATACAGACGAATCTAATACAAGAGAGCAGTGTTTTCTAGAGGTTTTAAGTGAAAGAAAGTGCGTGAAAAAGTTCCTGCTTAGTTCTGTGCCGCAGCCTCTATTTATACTCGTCTGGTGTGGCCTCGTGGTCGTGTCTCTGGCGGTTATTCTGGGGAACGTGGGGTGATCAATCCCACGTTCTGGACGGTTTTGGGTAACTGCCTCTCATCTCTCGCTGAGGTGGACGGTTAATACTCTTCGTATGGTTCCTGAACCGTCAGGGTGTGCGTTTTAGAGTTTGAAACATGTTTTCTTTTGGTTTTGACTAGTCTTTGACCCACGTTCTTCTCTTCTCTCCGAAGTTCTGATCGGTGGGTTTCGTTCTTAACTTATGAACGGTTCGTTCCTTTTCGATGGATGGCCCTTGGATTTAGTTAACCTGAGCTCAGTGCTGGATTCCTCTTGCTGCTCGGGAGTCCGACTATTCTACTCGGTGTCCGACTAATTTATCCCGTAACAACTATAATTAAGTAATTTTTTGCTCGACTTGTTACTATTTTCTTAAAAAGTGGTCATGGTCTCCAACTTAATTTATTTTATATCAATATTTGAAATTTAGATATGATTTTTATCTTTTATAATTAAGCACAAATCAAAGGTTAATGCGATGATGTGCGCTTACCAATGATAAATATTATTCCTTATACTAAAATTAAGTAATTAATGGCTCGACTTGTTACTTTTTCTTAAAAGGTGGTCATGGTCTTGCGTACTGGGCCAATACGCTTAGGCGCTAGATTCACGGCCGAGGACGAGCTCTTCAGCCGAGCCTCACGCGTCTCGATCTACTCCACGAGAGCCGAAAAATGGACCACCGTGGACGCCCCGTTCCCTCCATTATTTCTCCCCGAGGACAGGCCTCTGATAGAGATCGCGTACTTGAGCTTCGATGCACGCCACTGCCCCGTGGAGGTCGAGGGAGCGATCCACTGGGGCCTGCTCTGCATCACCGGCCTCCTGGGCTTCCCATTCGAAAACGGCGATGACCCCCGCCACAAGGCCACCAAAGACCTAATGTACGTGATCGTGGCCTTCGACCTCGAAACAGAGGATTTTCGCCTCGTGGAGTTCCCCCGGGGGCCCCACGGGGTGGTCCCCTTGATCATCCAGTACATCGGGAGGGCCCTCGGGGGGCGGCTCGCGGTCGTCTCGCTCGACAAGACCTACGAGCTCGCCGAGGTTTGGGTCATGGAGGACTACCGTGACCGAAATTCGTGGCGCAAGAAAGCCGTCGTGGAAAAGTATTTCGGCTTGTTTGCGAGGCTCAACCCGTTCCGATACACGCATATTGAACCCTTTGGGTTGGTCGGGGATAAGTACTTGCTTGTCGCCTCCGACAATGGGTTGGTCTTTCACGACATCACCACCGGAGCTCCCCGGCGTTCTTACTCGGGTCGTATGCTTCGAGGACCTATCGCGGAATACGCTCCCACTCCACTCATTATCTTTTAACTAATTTTATTATCTCATGTGTTAGTGTTGATTAATGTTTTAAGCATGAAATAAATGGATAGCTGAAAAAAAAAATATTAAACAAATTTGAGAAACAAAGTTCAATTCTATAATAGATAAAAAAAAAAAAAAAATTTTGAGGAAAATATAATAGATAAATAAAAAGTAGACAAATTCGATAGTTAATTAATTCAACACTGAGTACAAATATAAAAACTCCATCTTTACCCTCAATATCATTTGTTTGTGTCCTTCTAGTCTTTTGGGTTATGTTAACGTCAAAATAATAAAAGTAAGGACATTTTGGTAATCTTACCATTTTCATCAGATTTGTTTTTTTCCCTCACATATCAATATCACACATAAACCCATATAAATATATATATATATATATATATATATATATATATATATATATTATACATATATACATACAGAAACACACAAACATAATATTTTCTTTACATATTCATAAATATATACATACACGTATCATACGATTAGATAATACTTCTCTGTTTTTATTTATTTTTATTTTTTATTATTTAAAAAAGTATGCTCTGTACTGAACTGTCTGTATCTTCAGAAGTTTACCCGATTGAACGAACCATGATAAGTTTACTCGGAAATAAATAAATAAATAAAACCAAGACAGGAACAAAAGTATTTAAATTCCATTAGCATATTGACCAAATATCCAACAGAAGAAAACTAGTCGACACCATTCGCCCCAAGCTAGAAGAAGAAGAGACCAACAATTGGAATAAATAGTCTCTATCAGGCTGAAATTCACGTTTCGGTAAACACAACATGCATTCATATATTATTAAAGCATATTAAGTATTATAATTTATATATTATGACTTTGTAGTTCTACGTGATAGTTGATTTATTGATACGCAGTTTTGCAAATACGACACCATGCAATTTAGCTACATTTGCATGTTAACGATCTCCCACCTTCTCTCCCAAATAATAAACTAAGCAAATATAATTACCTCAAAAAAAAAATACGAGGATTCTCTATCGTTCTAAATCTACGTACATCTAGATAAATGTCAGGCCAGAAGATTCGATTTTGCCAAAATTAGTATAAAAAAAATAAAAAATCAAAAAAACCACTTCGAGCCTTTTTCTCTCTTCCTCACAATCATACACGCTTTTGTTTTTCCAATTCTATTTACCACTCTGTCTAATATTCACTTTGGTCTGTCCCAATAACAAGAAAATAAAACCTCCCTAATTCTCTCTCAATCACCACCACCATTAACCTTGTTGAATGGCCTAAAATAACACTATATCACCAACTTCTTTCACCATGATCGCCCTTTGGGGTTATTCCTCTACTCTCTCTCCCCGTATCCTCTGCGAGAGAGAAAAAAGAAGAAATCCCAATAAAAAAATATCTCACCGCAATCAATCAAAAAAACATGACATGATGATTCTGTTGTTATAATTACGCATAATTATTGCAAATTAGTATTATTATTAACGTATAAATGGACGTCTTGAGGTCCACCATGCTATTAGCCGTCCTCATCCTCGCCCCGGGTTTCTCCGCCGGAATCCGTCTGAGCCAGCTCCACCTCCCCGTCTTCCGGGAGGCTCCGGCGTTCCGCAACAGCGACGAGTTCTGCTCCGGCGGCAGGTCCGCCGGAGCTCCGGTGGTCCACGTGGCGATGACGCTCGACGCAAATTACCTCCGGGGAACAATGGCGGCGGTGCTCTCGATCCTCCAACACGCCGCCTGCCCGGAGGACATCAAATTCCACTTCCTCACCGCCGGATCCGGCAACGGCCTCCGGCGAAGCGTGACATCAGCGTTCCCGTACCTGAAATTCTCTCTCCACCGCTTCGACGCGGCTCGCGTGAAAGGAAAAATCTCGAAATCCATACGCCAGGCTCTGGACCAACCGCTGAACTACGCGAGGATATTCCTCGCGGAGGTTCTCCCGGCTGGGGTCGGGAGGGTGATTTACCTCGACTCGGACCTCGTGGTGGTCGACGACGTGGCAAAGCTGTGGGCCACGGAGATGGGGGGTCGGGTCGTGGCGGCGCCGGAGTATTGCCACGCGAACTTCACGCACTATTTCACGGCGGAGTTCTGGTCGGACGCTGAGCTCCGGCGGGTCTTCGAGGGAAGGAGGGCTTGCTATTTCAACACGGGGGTGATGGTGGTGGACGTGGACGCGTGGCGGGCGGGCGGGTACACGGAGCGGGTCGAGGCTTGGATGGCGGTGCATAAGCGGAGGAGGATTTACAGTCTGGGGTCGCTGCCGCCGTTTTTGCTGGTGTTTGCCGGGAGGATTACGGCGGTGGACCACCGGTGGAACCAGCACGGGCTCGGAGGGGATAATTTGGAGGGGCGGTGTCGTAATCTCCACCCGGGCCCCATCAGCCTCCTCCACTGGAGCGGCAAGGGGAAGCCCTGGCTCAGGCTCGACTCGCGGCGGCCTTGCGCGGTCGACCACCTTTGGGCACCCTATGATCTATACCGATCCTCGTCACGGCATTCTCTCGAGGAATGAACCGGGTCGGGGAGAGAGAGAGAGAGAGAGAGAGATGTAAATTTGTAACATGAGACCAGACTCGTTTTTTTTTTTTCTATCTATGTTCTTCCCCACTTACTTAGAAGGTTTTTCTCGTTCCAGTATCGTATGTAAATGGTATTGGTTAGGGGTTGTAAGAAACATCATTTAGTTGATTAGGTTTTAAGGAATGCAATGGAACAGTAGAGAATGTGATGAGAAAAACGGGTTTGATTCGGGACATTGTTGAAGACATGTTAAAGAGTGATGGTTGATTTGATTTTGAAGCTTGACACGAGAATGACAACTTCTGATTTAGAGTTTAGGTTAGATTTACCTAAGACTGAAAAATGAAAGCAGAATACAAAATTTCATTCTTTTTCTTATCAAGCTCTTCATCAAAACAAATATATAAATACGAATTTTCAAACATGTCCAATTTCTTCTAAACTATTTGCACGAATAACACTTTATTCGGAACAACTGAATGATGTTGGTGAAACAACAGCTCAACATTTACGAAGCTTTCTTGAAAATAGTCGAAAATCATATGATGGGAAGAAAAAAAAAATCTGGTTTTTTGGTTTTTTTTTTTTTTATGCCCAGAACTCTTTAAGCACAGGTTCGAGGTGGAATTGATTGATAAATGAAAGCGTACTTGCTCCTCTCTACGCTTTTGCCACCGCAGCTGATGGGCACGGACCTAACGTGTTCCACAGAATATATTCTCCAGAAGTAACCTGTTAATAGGAAGTCCAGTTACAAAAACAATTAAAACGGCAACTAAAAAAATGAAATACATGGAAGATAACAGATCGAGGAATACAGTCAGCGTTAAATAAAGGGTTTTGAAAAAGAAATGGAAAGGAAATCTTACTTGAGTTGAAAACTCCACCGGTGCTTTAACAGCTGGGTAAATGCTGATCTGCTTCGCAAACAACAAAATTTATTTAGTCTCACAATCACAGAAATCGAAAAGCTCAATGACATATCTGAGAACCATATAGTCAACTTACATTTTTTGGATCAACAATCCCAGATAACGGCGCGCCGACGATTTTGAAAGAGACCTATGATTAAAGAGCAAAAGACCGCCATCAATCAAAATATTTCAGAATTAAAGCGACATAGGACTAGAGAATTTGAGCACGCTTGTATCTAGATTCAAGAATCGTCGAGCTAAGCAATTCGATACCTTAGCATAGTTATACGCTTGCCAGCAAAAAGGCTCTTCCAAATCAACTGAAGGAAGATCTTTGTTCATTTTCTCCATTAGACCTTCGTCCACATTAACCATATTACTAGAACCTTCCATCTCGGCATCACTATCATCATCAGCAAAACTCGACTGTGATCTATGAGTTTGCCACGGTGCGAATCTCACTGTTCCAGGGAAAGTCGCCTCGATACTTTTCCCACTCAGGCCTCTCCCACTTGGTATGATTTTCCATTCAACTGAATGGTCTGTGGCCGAAACTGTTCCAATTGAAGGTGTCCCGTCAAAGGATAAAATTCTCCTCCTAGGAAAAGGCATGGTCACAGTACAGAACTCCATTGTCAGAGATGGCTTGTAGCCTTCCAATAACCGCAGTTTGAACAAGAATGCACCTTTGTCCTCAGAAACCATCGACAATTGGTAAAACCCCTGGATCGGAGGTCCGATACCGTACATTGCTTGGTAACACATCAGAACGAAATTACCCAATGGCGGTGAAAACATGACAGCGTGCTTATCCACGCCCTGTTCTGAAACCTGGGCACACGGATGAAAAGACAAGATTTCGATGTTCTCCGAGCTTAACCCTGTCAAGGGGAACGACACATCGGGCAGCCCGTCCAACTCTGCCCGGCAGTTTATCTGACCAGAAATGGACACACTATCTGGAATTTCATCTCGATCGTACATGGCAGCGTGGACGATCTCGTGAACTGTGAACAACACTCTCTGCTTTCCTTTGTAAAGATACGGCTTCCAAGCCGGTTGCTTTAGGTCCGAAGGAGGCAGATCTGCCGCAGAAAATCCATTGGCTTTCATAGAGAAAATATTGGCATGGCTCAAATCCAACGGAGTACCTACAATTTTTGGTAGAGAAACATCAGTGGTGGCTACATAATAAGAAACAACATACAAACATATACTTCGTTCAAAAGGTACCAACCAAAGGGCATCGAGCTTGTTATGAAAGTTCGAAGCGCTTCTTTATCCAAAGGCCTTGAACCGATCCTCGGAGCATCTGACCCCATACTTCCCGGCACAGCAGTGCTTGACGGGTTTGTCAATGACACCGGCGCCGCAACAGGTTTCGCCCTCGAGGAAATTCCCGTTATTCCCATACTCCCGGTTAGTGAATCCAACAATCCTCCGACCGATGGGGACGAATTCACAATCACCTCGGGTTCTACGGCATCACCGGCAATTATTTCTCCAATTGCATGCGCCACCATGAATGCCCTGTAAATTGAGAGAAAGATACTTTGTTATAAGTATTACTACTCTTGATCAACATGTGTGCCCTTTTAGTTCAAAAGAAAAATATCGCAAGTAACTTACCATACCCTGTGATGGACGGAAGATCAAGCAACAAAGAAGACAAACTTTCATCCCCTCCAACAGCATTTCCACAGTCAGATCTCTTGCACAGCCGTGCATATGCTTTCAAATGTCTGGGCTCGACCAAGGGCAAGACAAGGACGGAATACTGGCCCTTAATATGCAATATCAAGGGCCATAGAGGAATGTTATCATCGTCATCTTCTTTGTTCAAGTGAAGACTTATTATGTGTCGCGTAATTGGATCATCAACCCAAGAATCTGACCCTTTAGCCGAGTGACCTACCCGTAATCCAAGTCCTCTAACAGAACCCTCCCTAAAACATTTCACAAGATATAGGATTCAGTGCAAATCATAATTCGGTATCTCAATTCACAAGATATAGGATTCAGTGTAATTGTATATTTTCAGCTCAAAAGACCTATAATTGATATTTCGTTAACTGCATCAAGAGCGCGATTCTCACTAACTAGATACAACAGAAAAGGTATAAATAGCCATGACATTGTTCAAACATCACACATAATTCTTAAAATCAATTGAATCAAGAGCACAACTAACTGCCATGGACGATTAAAAAACAAACTCAGATGATATCGTACTTAAGTCGAATCGAGAGCCAACAGAATATCAACCGACCTTCTCTTTCTCTCGACGAACGAAGAAACGAGCTCAGAATCGCTGGGAAGCGAAGGAAAAACCGCGTACTTAAGACAGCCGTCGTCAACGGAAGAATCTTTCTCATTCTCGACTTTACAAGCCGATCGCCACCGCTTATCCACCACCGGAAACTTCCTGAATGCATTTCCAGAGATAATTTCACAATCACAAACTAAAAATGAAAAATAAAATTAAAAGCTTCTCTGATCAAATTGACTGCTAGTAAGAATCGAATCCGGCTTAGAACCTGGAGAAGACGACGGAGTCGAGGTTGTTGAGGATCCAAATAGCTCTGCAGCTACATCCATTTGCCATGGAAAACTCTCTCTCTCTCTCTCTCTCTCTCTCTCCTCTCTCTCTCTCTTGCTTCAACGAGATTTCAAAGAACAAGAATCGAGGGTTTTAATTTATTTTTTTCTTATTTGCTGACAGAAAGCGGTTTGTCAATTATCCGATTTGGTCGGAGTGGTGAATGATTTTGAATCGGGTCCTAAAACGTTTTTACTTTAAGCCATTCCACGACGTCGTTTCTATATTGATCTTTCATTTCCGCGCGAGTGTTTTTTTTTTTTTTTTTTTTTTTGTTAAATACAATCTGTAATTAAGTTTGATGTTGTTCATTTATGACTATACTCTATTAAGAGAATGATTTCCTCCCATCAAATAACTAAACTGTCAATAAAAAATAGTTAAAGTTGCTAATCAATGGACTAAATTAACTTCTTATAGATGTGTGATTTAATTCCTGAAAAGACAATAAGTTAGATATTTCTAGTATAAATATAGTCAAACTCATTAGTGAAAAATTGACTCTTCAATTTGGATCACCGTCTTTGCATCTAACTCCACAAAGTGAATAAACAATTTTACATTTAAAGACCACAATAATAAACTGAGACATAGAATAATAATTTTTATTTCTTTGACTAAGAACTTGCCTGTAAAGTTTTGTGCTAATGCCGTCATGACAAAATCGGTCGAATCATAGATGACAAAAACGCACGAACGCATTGTTTGATAGATGTGAAAGAGAATGGTATCCATTGGGATATAGGGATGATCACCATCTTTACAAGTGACTTAACAAATTGAATTGACAACTTCACATTCAAAGACTACAATAAACAAATAATAGTCTTTGTTTCTTTGACTGAGAAATTGCCTGAAAAATTTTGTGCTATTGCCGTCATGACAAAACCAGTCGAATCATGGATGACGAAAACACACGAGCGCATTGTTTAATAGAAGTGAAAGAGAATGGATAGATTAATATATAGAGATCTACTGTGATATTTGGTAGAGACGAGAAAAATTATGAAGAAGTGATTAGATGGCATTAATTTTTCACGAGTCCACCAAATCAATCCCTTTCAATTTGGATGGGTTAGAAATGATGGAAACTAAAAATTGAGTAAATTACAATATAACATTTATAAATTAGATGCCGCAAACTCCATCTTAGGAGCAGCAATTTGAATAAAAACCACTATTGTTTTAAGAAATCATGAAATAAAATAAAATATACTACTCTTCATAAATAGGTCTTTTAGTGTCAAAATAATAGTTTTGTTGAGACCTTTGCAATGGTACCAAAATCTATTCAAAATGACGATATAGACCATGAGTTATACATGATTTTTAGATAAACTGGAGAGAATAAAATAGAGAATAACAACATATGAATATATGATGATACGGCAAAATAATTAAGCTGTTTGTTTTATTAAATAAAATTTGGACGAAAATTGACAAAATTTACTCGTAAATATGTCCAAATGCCCTGTCCTTGGCAGATATGTAGAACAAAATGTCAAAGGATTTCAAGCTGTTCTTTTATTTGTGATTAACTGCCCAACGTAATTGTATACGTATAAAAAAAATTATTTTAAAAATAAAAATAAAACTCAGAAAACATTTCCTATGGTTTTACATTATTACATAAACTCAACAAATTAAAAACTCTTCAGCCAGATACTCAAATACATAAATAATACAATACAACAAAGCCAATATAACTTACACACACACCAAAAAAAAAAAAAAAAAGTTGTTCCTCTGTTTGATATGCACAGTTGGAAAATAGGGTCGGGAATTTAGAGGTCGACGCAGAGGTAGGAGATGACGGAGGCGGCGCGGCGTTTGGTTCGCTGGCTGACCTTCCACTTCTCGACGAGCAGCTTTTTAATGTTGGGACAGCTGGCGATCACGGTGGCGACTCCGGCGGCGGTGATGGCGGGGCAGTAGACCATGTGGCAAGACTCGATCAAAGAGGAGCTCTTGACGAGGTGGGATATTCCGACGTCGCTGATCTGGCGGCAGTGCGAAAGAACCACCTCCCTCAGATTTGGACATCCTTCTCCCACCTCTGTCATTCCCATGTCACCCAAATTCTGCCATACCAAAAAATAAAATTTGAAAAAATAATAATAATAATAATAATAAAACAGATTTCATTTTCCTCTTTTAAGATTTTTTTTTTTTTTTTTTTTTTTTTTTTGGGAAAATTGGAATCCAAAACAAGTTTCGCATGTACGCGTGCTTTCATTCGCTTTCTTAATTTTCGAAACTTTTTTCTTCAAATTTTCTGAAACATCCCAACAAACATGAGAAAGCTTTCATTTGCTTTCTTAATTTTTGAAACTTTTTTCTTCAAATTTTCTGAAACATCCCAACAAACATGAGAAAATGGCGAGGGATTCTAATTATATCCCTTCAAGTTCTTTCGTTGATTACTAAACAGGCAAACATAATAAGAATTCAAAGTTTCAGTAAACTTTTATACGCCTTCTCGTTATCCTTGGTAAAATGTGGGTGTTCTTAATGAAGAGGCTTGAATTCAGGTATAAAAAATAATGTGCGGTGCTGTGTGTTAGAGAGGATGAACTGGGTAACTTGTTTTCTAGGGAGAAAAGCAATGATGGGTTTACGCAAAACATGTTGCAAAATCAGAGTCTACATGAGAGTTCTCAGGGTTCAAAAGCAACTTTCAGGATTCGTAGATAAAAAAGGGATCACTAGGGAGACTCACCTGAAGAACACTAACGTCGAGGTGAGTAAGTTTCGGACAGCCTCTTGCAATGGCAATTATTCCGGCATCTCCGATATGATGGCAGCCACTGACATTTAAATACTCTAAAGAGGCACACTGTCCGATGGAAATAAGTGCCTCGTCCCCGACCCTAGTAATTACATAGAGCCAATGTTTAGTTCCATAAATCTACAATAGACATGTTAATGAAATTCTAACGCGGACAAAATAGGAATAATGGTGATATTGTTTCAGTTCACCTATCACAGAACCGAAGGCTGAGATCTGTCAGAGACTTGCAGTTCCGCCCAATAGCTACGATCCCCTTGTTTCCAATCTATAAGCAAAATGTCGTTGAGAAAGAATATGATAAGATACATATGGAGTTCTTCGTTGAAGGAATGTGATGAGACCATTATACAAATAAGACAGAGAACCTCATAACATCGGCGAATGTGAAGTTTCTTCAAGTTCCTGCAGCCTTTAGCTATGCTACAAATTGCTTCATCTCCAATGCTCGAACAATCCACCAATTCCAAAGATTGTAACAACTTACAACCCCTTCCTATCTCATAAAGTGCGTGGTTGCCGATTCTTTGGCAGTACAACAACGACAACTCAGTAAGTCGCCTGCAATGTACGTGTATCCCAACATATTTGGTTTGAAAATCTCGAAAAGCGAAGAATTCAGGATTTATAATAATTAGATAACTAGGGGTTGAAATATAGAATAGCTGTTAGTCTATTAATTGGAACTATTACAGTAGAAGAAAGGCACGGCGGATTAGAGAGGATCTCTCGATATCCTGGCAAAACTATCCTTTGTGTTCCATTAAGAAAACAATAAAAACGAGTGAAGTTCTTAACAATAAGCTCGACAGCCTAATTTTAAAATCCTGTTAAGCAAACGAGTCTGTTAATCCAGTTCCAATATATGAAGTTGTTAATCCTCCAATAGTTCCCTCAAAAAAAAAAAAAAATCCTCCAATAGTGCTGATAGCATTAATAATGAACGCAGAGGCAATATTAAACCTTATGAGGCTTGTTTGTGATATCATGTAGGTCGATAGATTTACTTGTTCAATAGCAGCTTATGCTTAAACCTATTATTACCTCCTATAAACTAATGTAAATCAAGCTGAAAGAGAAACATACGGGCAAGATTTCCCAATGGATTCCACTCCCAGAGTTCCAATGTTGTGGCACCCATTAATTTCAAGATGGGTTAGTTCTTTGCAACCAGCAGAAATTGCCTCCATACCCTTGTCACTCAAGAAATAGCAGTCACTGAGGATAAGATCCTTTAGCTTTGCGCATCCCTTCCCAATGGAACTTAAACCCCTGAGTATCAGAAACAAGATTAAATGAAGAGAGCAAAAAAAAAAAAAAAGTAAAGAGAAGGAAAAAGAAACATATCGTTGCAGTTATCTTGCGAATTCCTTAATTTAAAAAAAAAAAAAAAAAAAAAAAAAAAAAAGTTTCTCTTGCATATCCGGCATATGACATTTTTCGAGGTTTCAATGGATGAAAACGCAATACTCAAAACACATGAAAAAAAAGAAAAAGGCAGGGTAAAAAAGTGTTAGAAACAGCTACAAAATATCATAAAAACATTTCAAACGAATTGAAGATTATAAGACTTGACTAACTTGTCGGTAAATCTCTGAAAACTGTACAAAGCCAGCAACTCCAAAGACAAACAAGAAGAGCCGACAGCTTTCAGAGCCTCGTCGGTGACATTAATGCATTGCAGCTTCAACACTTTCAGAGACGGGCATCCATGCGCTACCGCGAGCATCCCTTTGTTGTGCATGAACTCCGAGTCCAGCGACAGAGTCTCGAGAGATTTGCAGTGCACACCCACGGCTTGCAATGAGACATCAGTTATTTTTGCACACGCTGCGACGCCGAGAGATTTCAACGAATTCCCACACCCAGTGGCCAATTCGACTAGACCTATGTCCGTCAATCCCTCGCAAAACCGCAGATTCAGTTCTTCGAGCTGCTTGCACGACTCTCCAACAGCACCTAAACCCTTATCTCCAACATAGCATCCCTACACCAAAAAAAAAAAAAAAAGAGTATTGATTGTTTGAGAAACTATGAAGTGCTCCGATAGTGTGATTGGTATACAAACTGACCTGCAGATCCAAGGACTTCAAAAACTTGCACTTTTCGGCAACGGAAACTAGCCCGGCACTTGAGACATTCGAGCACCAAATTAAGCTCAGCTTCTCGAGCTTAAGAAAGCCTTCACCGAGTGCTATCAACCCGGAATCAGACAAACTATATGACTCAAACCCACCATCTTCGGGTCCATTTTTCTCAGCCCCATATGGTTGAAGAGATGATACTGTAGCGCTGCTGTTCCCGTGTCTTCTTCCCTACACCCATGACCCGACACTTAAATTAAATCAAACCCCAAAAAAAAAAAAAAAAAAAAAAAAAAAAAAAAAAAAAAAAAAAAAAAAACTTAATTAGCCACTTGCCCTATGAATAAAACCGAGACTGAAATCAGGTGTGAATCACATTACAACAATTCAGATCAACATCAAATTCTCATCTGAACAGAAAATGATAGCTCGTCCTTCTTCCACAATAAAGCACAAGCTAATCAACTAAGAAACCATATTCTCAATTCATTTCCGCCCAAATGCCTTCACACTAAAAAACGAAACTATTTTACCAGTAAACTCCAAGCCAAAATCCAGGTTTTACAACCTTGGCGCGCTAATCAACATCAACCAATAACCAGCCAAAGAAAATCCACAATTATTATCCTGATTCGGGAAAGAATCGAATAATATAAAGGTCGAAGAAACAAAAAAACACAAAAAAAAAAAAAAAAGAAAGAAAGAAAGAAAGAGCTCAAGACTCACGAGCTGGACAGGGAGCGAGATGCTCAATCTCTCGTCGATGTGAACGTTTCGGACATTGGAGAAGCGGCGAGCCAGGAGTTCGACGAAGAGGTTAGGGTTTCCGGTCGCGCCGAGCCGGAGCGTGGTCCGGCTGAGCCGGTCGAGCGCGAGCCAGCGTCGGCAGACGAGCGAGCACGAATCGGAGCTCGTCTTATCGTCGAGTCGCCGGAAGATCTCGACGATCAGCTCGTCCGGGAGAAACGCATTGATCCAATCGCGGCCTCGCATCAAATTCGGTGACGGAATTGAAATTTCGGGGTCGGAATCTAAATAAGGATTTATAATTTTTTTTTTTTTTTTTTTTGGGTGGGGAAGTGGGAGATCGTGGAAGTTATAAGGAAACGACACCTGATGAATCCTTGTGTGATGACTTTTTGGCGGTTTGTTACGACACCTGTTTCTGATTTTTTTTTTTTTTTTTCATTAAGTTTAGAGATCAAAATTAACCATTTTCAATATACTTCTGTTTGACTTGGGTAAAGTATATTTCAATCAGAGAATGGCCGAACCAAGATTTACCGTCAAGGGAGACCGGATCGAAATTTACGACGGGTTCGGATTAACTCTCGTCACCATTTTTTTTTTTTTTTTGCTAGAATCTTCTCTTTTTTGTTTTATTTGTTTGTTTGATTTTTGAGATAATAAATTTGAAAGAGAATAAATGACCAAAAAGAAAAGAAAAAAGTTTTGTAAAAAATATATATATATATATTCTCTCACCTCAATTCTAGTATGTATCAATTTTTTGTTTTTATTTTATATATGGTAAGTCGCAGCTAAATAATAGTATTAGTGTTAATATCTCACAAACTTAGAAAGAAAGAAAAATATACAGATATGAAAACTCATATAATTTTAAATTACGAATATAAAACTAATAAAATACTTGTTCTAAAAAAATATTATTTTCGAAAATTTTACGGGTATATGCCCTTTAGTCCTCAGCTAATTCATTGAATATTATAAAACTAATGACCAATCTAGTTTTAGAAAACGATTCAATTTATTAATGTAGTACTGAATTTTAATTTTTTATCGTCTCAATTAATTATCACTTAGATTGATTTTTAATTATTTTTATATAACGCTTATTCTAAATGAGAAAAGCACATAAAAATAAATATTCTCATCAAAGTTAAATCTTTATCCAGTTGCTTCTTCTTCGTAACAACTAGATATTTGTTATGATTTTTCTATCCCAGTAAGCTTTTCCTCCTAAATCATAGCCATCTTTATTTCTTGATTAAATTTTAACCTGTGTATCCTAATTATCAGCTTTGAAAAATCTCATTTACTATATCAACTACTATCTCAGTGATATATAGGTTGCCCTCGTCATCTCATTCTCTTTCTGTTGGTGAATCAAACGCGTATCAGACACGAACAATCATTCTGATACCACTCGTTGGAGATGATTCTACCATATAACCATATTAATGCGGAAAAATAATTAATTATGTTGATCATAAGCTAATTAAATTATGGTTATAATTAACAAGATCTAGTTATGTTTAATTAATTTAATTCACGAGAGCATATTTATCAAGCAACCGATTTGAGCGAAAAACGAATACTTACATTGATTTTCGGTTCAG
The DNA here is from genome assembly GCF_054948205.1 of Urtica dioica subsp. dioica. Classification (NCBI taxonomy): domain Eukaryota; kingdom Viridiplantae; phylum Streptophyta; class Magnoliopsida; order Rosales; family Urticaceae; genus Urtica; species Urtica dioica. The sequence goes on from NC_142761.1 coordinate 3,281,576, forward strand.
CTACAGAACGCTCCTAAACCTATCGCGTACTCCTTACGTCGTCTTGATGAATGACTCGAGGATGACACCTTAGTCTTCTGAAACGTAATCTCCGAGACGAATAAGAAAGATGAGTGGGCACAGTCTTTATCTCACTAGATGAGAAACGTGGTGTTTCAAATCTCGCTCTTATTTTACTAAGAATGGAAACGAATTTCCAAGGGGGAGAGGCAGAAAATTTCGCATGGCCAAGAGGGAGAGCCACGAAATTTTCCACAAATTAATTGCTTAATTTTGTCTTCCCATGAACCCCTATTTATAGTAGTAAAATGAGATATTCATGGAACCTTCCAGAATATATTATTTCCTTTTATTGTGTTCACACTAGAGGATTTAATATAGGCCATTGGATCTCAACAAGTGAATCCTACTTTTTCTCTCATCCATCATATCAATATCTATGGGATATTATTCTCTATTTAAATAGAGAATATTTTATTTAGTGAGATAATAAATGAGAATATATTATTTCCCTTTAAATATATTCTCATATATGCTCCTAAATACTTTCCTTTAAATAAGGAGAGAATAAAAGACAATATCTTATATTATTTTCTCTCCTTTATTTAAACAACTAAAGAGAAAATATTGGTAAATACCAATATCATAAAAGTCGGATTTTAGGCACACGGCCAAGGAAAATTTGCGCAACTCCCATGCCAAAATTCTCAAATCCGATTTTCATATTTTGTGCAAGGCCCAATTGCTTAAAACCCAATTAATTATTTATTTACTTGGTCCAACAACAAACAAATAATTAATAATTGATTATTTACTTGATCCAACAATAAATAAACAATTCTACCATAAATATTTATTTAATTCTGCGAATACCCGTTTTCCAGAATTAATGCTGTCAATCAAAATTACAGCAAGTGAGATTAATAATGATAAACATTATTATACGAAAGTTCTTATCCGCTTTTATCAGAACCGAATCGGGGACTGTGGACCTAGTAATAGAAGCTTAACAAATCCGATGAAAAAGACGAAATAGTCATTTCCCTTTTTCCATCGATTCGTCTAATCTTGATCAAATACTCCACTTTGTAAGCCAAGAATGAACTCTCCTTTAATACTAGAATTATATTTACTCATCGTGACGAGTGTCCACTGATATAGTCAGTTCGTGATCAAGATCCTCTAGGTTCAACCCGTGTCAAGAGAAGTCAATTTTTCCGTTATACTTCTCTTGATACATATCAGCCCTAAGCATTGTTGTTTCCCCAGCGAAAGATTCTTTCGAACGTTACTTACTTCGAAAGTGCTAGCAATCTATCGGTTCTGGAATCAACCATTAGGTGAGTGAACATTAACCTTCTTTCAGGAAGGCTGGATTCCGTATCTGTAAATCACTTCTCACTCGAATCATGCTCTGAGAGACTCCCAAGACATAAGTTGTGATTAGCATGGATAGCCTTTTAGCGAATGAGTCAAAGAGCTCAGTAACATGACCCAGTGTCCATGATCACTTCAGGATTCAGATCAAGTCTCACTGTGACCATCATAGCGGCCTCAGTTAGTGTGTTGTAACGGTCATTAAATGACACATCTACAACCAAGACATGTCCAAGTCGTACACTTACCACAAGTGTAGAATGCCCCCACATAGTGATCAGCCTTCACTTATGTGTTCCACATATATGACTTTAGATATAGCTTTCCATGCGTATATCAGTCATTGACCTCGTTTTAGCTCACCGCCCGAACTCAGGTGCCCAGCACGTGACTCAGTTTAATACGGAGGCTATGGAAGATAGTTGTTATTGATTCTAATTGTTTAGAAATCAACCCACTAATCATATAATGCTAATAAAGTAATCTTATTATCGAATTTAGTAATCATTTGTTCATTATCTTCAAGTGGGCAATATTCCCAACACTTTCGTCCTTGTTGTTTGGTTGTCTATTAGAATGTCCCACATCAGTTAGATACTTGAGCAATGTGCTCCTTATAAGTGTTTGGCATCCCTCCACTCTTGAGCTAGCTTTTGAGTGTGAGTTAGGCCCACATTTCTAATATGGTATCAGAGCGAGGCCCAATTTCGAATGTGAGACCACCCGTGAATGTTCATTCTCACAAACTTCACGCTTCAGTTGTCCATCCTGGGCGTGAGGGGGGTGTATTAGAATGTCCCACATAGGTTGGGTACTTGAGCAATATGCTCCTTATAAGTGTTTGGCATCCCTCCACTCTTGAGCTAGCTTTTGAGTGTGAGTTAGGATCATAGACTCTGGTGCCTCTAGGCACATTTGTTTTCAAAAATCTCTTTTTTTCATTAATTCGATTCCCAGTTTGCTTCTAATATTGTCCTCTCATAATTCGTCTTCTTTGACTAAATTTATTCTCTTTTTTTTTCTATTTTTCGTATATTTCTCATTATTCTTATCCTTCTTCAAATAAAATTGCATTCACTATTACTATCGGAATCAAGATGAATTTTATGACATCATAATACTGTTGTTATTGTTAATGTGATTTCTCGGATAACATTCACGGGACACACGTCAAGGTGCGATCTTGCAACGTGTCTCGATCTCGTGTTGTGGGGGTCACGTTTCCTCGGATCTCGAAAGAGTGGTGAAGGCTTGCTTCACTTGAGAGTCCTTCGGATTGGTGACTACGTTATTCTCGTCTTCTCGTCGGATTCTTCATCTTCTCTTGGTCTTGATTCCTTCTTATCTTATCTCCGTCTTTGTATTTTTATTTTTCTTGGTCTTTTCCGATTTTTGAGTGCTCAGTGAGCTTTTGTGAGCTTGAAAATTTCTTCTTTTTCTCGCGCCTTGACGAGGCTTTGAGGTGAGTCCGAGTTTCGATGGCACGAATTCCCTCATCTCGAGCTTTATGGGATTCTTTTAGTTGCATCCAGGATCTTGGTGCCGCAAGTTCCCGTTTTCCCGGATCCCATAAAAGCTTTGAGGTCGATCAAGGACTCGATGGCGCGAGTCCCCTCATCTCGGGTCGAACGGAATTCTTTGAGATATGTTTGGGGTTTTGACGCCGTAATCACCTCTTTCTCAGATTCCATGGACGCTTTGACGTCGGTCAGGGACTCGATGGCGTGAGTCCCCTCATCTCGGATCGTACAGAATTCTTTGAGATATATGTTTGGGGTTTTGACGTCACAATCACCTCTTTCTCAGATTCCATGGACGCTTTGAGGTCGGTCGGGGACTCGATGGCGTGAGTCCTCTTATCTCAGGTCGCATGGAATTCTTTGAGATATGTTTGGGATTTTGACGCCGCAATCACCTCTTTCTGAGATTCCATGGACGCTTTGAGGTCGGTCGAGGACTTGATGGCTCGAGTCCCCTCATCTCGGGTCGCACGAAATTCTTTGAGATATATGTTTGGGATTTTGATGCCGCAATCACCTCTTTTCTCATATTCCATGGATGCTTTGAGGTACGTTTGGGGGCTCGACGCCGCTAGCCATTCGTATATATATTTTATTTGCCGTAGCGTTTGGTATTTGACTTAGGCCATTAACCCTCCAGTTTTTATGCAATTTGTTTAAATTGTATGAAAAGTTATGAGTTCATCATTGCAAATTGAGCGCGAATCTCGACTTCATTAATTACTTGGGCGCGTGGCCGCTTTTGAAAATTCAAAATATACTTGGGCATTGCTACTTTTAGAAAAGTAACACTACACTTGGGCCGGTGGCCGCTTTTGGAAAGTAAAACGTGGAAAAGTAAACCAAAAACTCTGGCTGTGTTGTTTGCCAGCCTTCAGATAACATCGCGTTACTGATAATATTGGCGGATGTGCTCCACGTTCCATGGGTGCCTGATTTCTGTGTCGTCCATCTCATCGAGGCAATAGGTTCCGTTGTGGATCACCTTCCGGATTCGGTAAGGCCCTTCCCAGTTTGGCTTGAGTGCTCATGTTCCACGTACTTGTGTGTTTTGGAACACTTTTCTTAAGACGAGGCTTCCTTCGATGAAACGGCAGACTTTAACCTTTGAGTTGTAGTGCTTTTCGACGATCCTTTTATGGGCGATCATGCGAGTGAACGCTTCAGCTCTCCTTTCTTCGATCACATCAAGCTCCATCCGAAGGGCTTCATTTTTTCACTTTCGTCGAAGGTTTCCATTCGGAATGACGGTGCTCCGATCGCGATTAGGATGACAGCTTCGACTCCATAGGTGAGGGAGACTGGTGTTTCACCGGTGGCAGTTCTCGTCGTCGTCCGATAGGCCCAGAGGACAAAGGGGAGCTCATCGGCCCATACGTCTTTCTTCTCTTCTAGTTTCTTCTTCAAAGTCTCCTTGATTGTCTTCATCACAGCTTTGACTTGACCATTCGTCTACGGATGGCGCGGTGACATGAACTAGGTTAAGAGAAAGATACATCTGCCGAGATTGGAGACAATCAAACCCAAATCTCTCGAAGAAGACAAATCAACCTAGATCTTTGCGGAGAAATTTACCACCATGGCTACACTGATCACTTCACCTTTAACGTACGTTGAAGGTGAAACTTTCGGATATTTGTATAAACACGACAACGAAAAAGATTATTTGAAAGTCGCGATCTTCTCTTTTGGATTTTTCCTTTCTCTTCGGTGAACACGTTGAGTCGATGGGCGATGACCTCCGGGTCGATTCCCGACATGTCCGCGTGCATCCATTCGAAGACGTCCTTGTGTTCCTGGAGGGTTGATCCGAGTTGACCCTTCAGTTCTGCCGACGAGTGTGCTCTGATCATGACGACATGTTCGGGTTTGGCGTCATCGAGTATTACGGGTGTGAGATCGCTCGATGCTTCCACTTTCTTGGTGGCAGCTTCATCCGTCGGGTCCAAGTGTCCGAACATTTGCGCCTCGTCGATCTCGCTCGTGAGGTCGTCTCCGATATGATTTATGGCTCCCATTATCTCATCATTTTTCTTATTGCGAAATCCTTGAACGTGACACATTCTTGAGTCGGCCTGGTTTCCTTGCATTACCCCCACTCTCGTCGATGTTGGAAACTTCAGGAGGAGATGGTACGTTGAGGTGACCGTGCGAAGCTTATTGAGAGTCGGTCGTCCTATGATTATGTTATGAGAGGAAGGTTGGTCCACAATCAAGAAGTTTATCAAACGCGTGATTTGGGCCCCACCCTCTTGTCCAAAGGTGACTGGGAGGTTGATGGAGTCTTCAGTGTAAACACATTCCCCCGTGAACCCAAAGAGCGGTGTCTTGACCAGGATCGGGTGGATTTCGCGAAGATCCATCCGGTCGAGGGCCGTCTTGAACAAAATATCGGCCGAACTCCCATTGTCGATGAGGATCTTCTTCACTAGATTGTTCGCAACTTGTGCTCTGACAACAATGGTGTCGTTGTGTGGATGCATGACTCGGCGAGCCTCTTCTTTCGTGAAATGGACCGTCTCGTACAGTGTGGTGGGTTATGTGCTCTGGGTGATGTTGATGTGATGAGAGGGGCATTCTCCATCCGCCGCCCTTGCGTAGTTTATTTGCTCGTGCGCGGTGTTTCCGGCCTCGGTTCCTCCAAAAATAGTTGTCACGATATTGAGCGGGACATACGTCGTGTTGCCTTGGGAGTCATTATAGTTGCCGCCGCCCGTGATGACTTCTTTACCATGATCTTGTTGCATGTTATTCAGAGAAGCTCATCTCCTTGAAGCGGGGTCTGGATTGGCGACCATCATCATCACGAAATCCTTTAGCTGGCCGTCTTGGATGAGGTCTTCGATCTGTCTCTTGAGTTGGATGCACTCAGCGGTGATATGGTCGTGGTCTTTATGGAACTCGTAGTACTTGTTCTTTAAAGTCTTCTTCATTGTCTTCTTCACAGCTTCGACTTGACCATTCGCCGGCGGATGGCGCGGTGACGTGAACTAGGTTAATAGAAAGATACTTCCGCCGAGATTGGAGGCAATCAAACCTAAATCTCTCGAAGAAGACAAATCAACCGAGATCTTTGCGGAGAAATTTACCGCCATGGCTACACTGATCACTTCACCTTTAACGTACGTTGAAGGTGAAACTTTCGGATATTTGTATAAACACGACAACGAAAAAGATTATCTGAAAGTCGTGGTATCCAGGCATGGTATGAGCATGAAGGAAATTTTGGCGTTCACGGAGTTTAGTCACTCTGCCACGTTGAAGTGCCTGGGAGCTTATTGCAGCGCTGACCTCGCGGGTGGTTTTGCTCGCAAAAATTTGGGTCAGGGTAGTTCTGCTTCCACGACGGGTGAGAACTCTCACCCAAAACTTATGTGCTACGTGTCATTCGACTTACAGATCGATACCTGGGTTAACCTTTACAGAGATACTCTAGCGCCAAAATGTTAATGCGATTTCTCGGATAACATTCATGGGACACGCGTCGGGGTGCGAGCTTGCAACGTGTCTCGATCTCGTGTTGTGGAGGTCAATTTCTTGAACTTGGCGGTGATCAATTTCTCGACTTCATCGTTGATCGCGAGGTATCTCTCGGGATTGAACGATCTTCTCTTTTGGATTTTTCCTTTCTCTTCGGTGAGCACGTTGAGTCAATGGGCGATGACCTCCGGGTCGATTCCCGTCATGTCCGCGTGCATCCATTCGAAGACGTCCTTGTGTTCCCGGATGGTTGATCAGGCACTCCAACATTACCTCAACCAGTTCATTGAAGAATCAAACAAAGTGGACGAATACGAGGATAATGACGCTATCTATGCATTCATTGACGGTTTGCATGCTTACGACCTCCTGACATCGTTAGTGAAACAATTACCTACCACAATGACAGTGCTCATTTATCAGGCCACGCATCATATTTCGGTCGTGGAATATTACAAGAGTAGAAGAATCCGCGAGAGGGGAAGCCATCGCAGAGACGAGGATGAGGCCGACAACGACATGCGAATGAAGAAAAATCGGAGCACGCACGTCACGGTCTTAAAAGTCCCCCCCCCCCCGATAAACCCAAAGCCCTTATTGGTCAAGAAGTTTAAGAGAAACGTCGACTTCACGCTGCTCAAGACCACGCCGGATAAGATCCTAGCCTTACACCGGGACATGTTTATCGAGCCTCGACCCCTATTCAAGGACCCATCAATGCGAAACAAGAACAAGTATTGCGAGTTTTACAAAGACCACGACCATATCACCCCTGAGTGCATCCAACTCAAGAGACAGATCGAAGACGTCATCCAAGACGGCAAGCTAAAGGATTTCGTGATGATGATGGTCGTCAATCCAGACCCCGCTTCAAAGAGGCAGGCTTCTCTGAACAACAGACAACAAGATCGTGGTAAGGAAGTTGTCACGGGCGGCGGCGACAATAACGACGCCCAAGGCAACACGACCTATGCACCGCTCAATATCGTGACAACTATTTTTGGAGGACCCGAGGCGGGAGACTCTGCGCACAAGCAGATAAACTACGCGAGGGCGGTGGCTGGAGAAGGCTCCTCTCATCACATCAACCTCATCCAGAGCAAATGGCCCACCACACTGTACGACACGATCCACTTCACAGAAGAAGAGGCTCGCCGAGTCATACATCCACTCAACGACGACATTGTTGTCAGAGCACAAGTGGCGAACAATCTAGTGAAGATAATCCTCATCGACAATGGGAGTTCGACCGATATCTTGTTCAAGACGACCCTCGACCAAATGGATCTTCGCGAAATCCACCCGACCTCGGTCAAGACACTGCTCTTTGGGTTCACGGGGGATTGTGTTTACACAGAAAGCTCCATCAACCTCCCAGTCATCTTTGGACAAGATGGTGAGACCTAAATCACGCGTTTGATAAACTTTTTGTTTGTGGACCAACCTTTCGTCCATAACATAATCACCAATCCGAAAGACTCTCAAGAGAAGCAAGTCTTCACCACTCTTTCGAGATCCGAGGAAACGTGACCCCCACAACACGAGATCGAGACACGTTGCAAGCTCGCACCCCGACGCGTGTCCCGTGAAAGTTATCCGAGAAATCGCATTAACAGTTATCTCCGTCAGTGTTGATAATTGTGTGTTTTATTTTTCGATGTTGTCTTTGATATAGTTACACCCATTGTAACTATTTGCGTTGAAACTCTTATTCTTCCTCTTATCATCCTCCTTCATCTTCATCTTCTCATTTATACCATTTCATTGAGAAAATTAGTATTAGAGTGTAGAAGTTAAACAAATGAAGAAGAAGACTTTTGAAATCTTAATTTGAATTCAACATAAAAATAACGACAATTTATACTCGAAGTACCTAACTTCTAAAATATTACAATTTTAATACATATAGCAATAAATAAAATTTAATTGACAATTAAGTTAAGAATGCCTCAATAAATCTACTGTAGGTGGAGATACTCATCTGGGGACATAATTTTAATCTCAACTTGATAAAAAAAAAAAAAAAAATCAAGTTTAAAGAGCTTTTTTTTTTTTTTTTTTTTTTTTTTGTACGTTTGCCTAAATGTTCGATATGTACAAGTGTGTATGTGATATAAGAATAGAATGGAGTTGACACGAATTTTTATTTTTTGGATTAACTAAAATATAAACAAATCAAAATAATTGGTGGTATCGACTTTTCGAGAGGTTTGTGCTTTTTCTAAACAAGAATTTCTTCCTCTGTAATTTCTCATACCAATTTTTCATGTCCACTCTCCCAATTCTTCTTATTTATAAGCTCACTAGCATTTAAGTATTCTATATTTAACCCCTTATTATTATTAATATTATTATTTGCAACCTAGGCTCAATATTCTAAAATCTAAATAAAATAAAATAATTAAAAAGGGCCAAATTCACTTGTCGCGGACGAGACTATCGTTTATTTAAACTTTAAAGCCCAACTAGTTGGGAACAAAAAAAAAAAAAAATCACTCCGTCAACCTCGGAAACATTCGCTGCAATGTCGAAGCGAACGCGACGACTTTCTTCTTCCTCCGCTGATCCTTCAGGTCAGTCTATATTCGTCTTTCATTCGTCATCCTGTCCAAAATCACTAATTTCCGCGTGAAAAAAAAATGATTGATAAGAGAATTTTGATTTCTTCGTTGGGGTTTTGGGAAAGGAAAGTTATTAAAATGGATACATATGGTTATTTTTTTTTTATTTTTTTTTATCGATTAAGAACTTAATTTTGCATCAGTTGTGGCAGAAATTTATCAACATTACTCCACCGTAAATTTGGCATTAGTTGTTGTGATAGAAATTGCTCAACTTTACTATACCATTGGAGTGGAAATATTTCTTATGATTGACATGCATTTAACTGGAAACAACCAGAAAAAAAGTTTCATTCTGTTGCATTCCATTCGAATTACACTGTTTCTGGAACTTAGATATGAACGAGCGCGTGGAATTTGAGAACCTACCCAGAGAGATCGTGGCCGAGATCATGTCCCGAGTACCGATCGAGTCGCTAATGAGGTTCAAATGCCTGAACAAGTCATGGTACTTTGTGATCCGATGCTTCATCAACGACCCGGGATTCGTGGCCAAGCAACTTTGCCGAGCAGAGGCTCACCCGACCATTCTTCTCTTGAATGAGCCGAACTCGAACTCGAACTCGAACTCGAACTCGAACTCGAAGTCAAACTCGAGAGATGAAGATCATACTGTGGTACGGCCTCAGAGAATATTCTCGAAGATAATCAACGAATCCGTCGAAACCTCCGGCGAGGAAAGAGAAATCCGATGCGTGAACAAAGATATTGACGTGTCTCGTCTATCCAGCGTTCTCGTTAGACCGAGAACGAACAGAGATTTCGAAGTCCACCACTGCAACGGAATCGTCTTCCTAACAAAAGATCGTCGGGTTCTAACTCTTTACAACCCGGCGACGAACACGGTTTCCACTTTTCAACCGGAGTCGGACATTGAAGTCAACAGAGATATCAACATCGTTGCAATGGGGTTCGGTAGCGACTCTGGAGCGACGAGCTTTAAGTTCGTTCGGATCCTGAGCTCCTCGAAAGCTCAGGTTTACGATCCGTGCAACTCCGGTAATTCGTGGCGGGAGATCGAATTCTCATTCAGTGAGAAAAAGTTCAGGTATGTTTTCCGACACGTGTATGTGAGAGGGTATATCTTCTGGTTGTTAGAGGACTCGGGGCTGTGTCTGTGCTTCGACGTGGCCGGAGAATCGTTCCGAATCGTGGCTCTGCCGGACGAGATCAGAGCAAAGTGGTGCATAATCACGAGGCTCGCGGCTCGTGAGGGTTCGCTCTTTTTGTTCTCCGACTCTTTCATGGAACTTTTGAACGTGTGGGTTATGGAAATCGGCGACGGGTCATTTTCGTGGACGAAGAAGTGGATGAGGATCGAGTGCTTGCCCGGGGGTTTTGATTCACCGGTTATGTTTTGGAGGTCTGACAAGCTTCTGATAAGTACCGTTTGCAATGACGTAATCTTTTACGACGTTCACACAAAGGAGCACAAGAAGCTATTTGCGAACGGGGTTTTGGGTCGGATTCATTATTTTGGCCCTTGTGTCAACAGTGTGGCTTCCCTGAAGTGGATGATCAAAGCGACTAGAAATTGCAGTTTTTGTTTAGGAGGGTCTGAGTTTAAATTAAGGTCTCGTAAATATTAGGATATTTTTTTTGTACATACTTCTAAGGCTTAATGCGTATTAAAAAAAAAATGGGTTAAAAGTTATAACATCATGCCTCTTTCTATTTTTTTTTTTTTTTTTTTAAATTTCTATGCGTGAGCCACTCCTGAAATATTAAAATTATCTATTAAATATATGTGAATGGCGTAATCCAAAGGAATCACAATCCAAACTAAGATGAGCCCAGCATGGGATTTTGGTTAATGGCAGTTAACTTAATTTTAACCTTGAGTTTCATCAATCGCGCTATTAAACTCGGTTAACCTTCTTTGTTGTTATTGTAGTTATTATTATTATTATTATTACAAGAAATCCAAAACACCCTAAAAATACTATAATTTAAAAAATTTCACTTAAAAGTTATTACAGGGCGTTTGTTTCGGATCCTACACTAGCATCGTTGCTTGTGAGAGTTTGCTCACGCTCTCGAGAAACTCGTGGACGTCTGGGTGATGGACTGACTAGTCTTTTTCGTGGAGGAAACATACAAGTGCTCGTTAGAGGGTTTAATGCACTTTTGATTGTTCGGAGCTCATATGAGTGGTTTTTCATTATTTAAATTTGAAAAATTGACACATCTACCAACATTTGATAACCCATTTTTTTTATGTTCCACCAAAAATCATAATTTGGACAATTTTACTAATATGTCAAATGTGCAAATATTTGTTTGCTCACTTTCTATTTTTATTTTTCTTTCATTCTATCATTTCCCTCTCTCTTTCGTTCTCTTTCCTCAGACTCTCCTCTTTCCTCCATTTTCTTTTCATTTTTCTCTCTTGAAGTCTCTTTTGTTCTTTTCCTTGTCAACAATGGCCGCATTCGACTCATACACAAAAATCATAACAAGAGTTTTTCTTTGAGTTAAGTTCGAATTTGACATGGTGATTTGGGATAATTTTTTTAAATTAGGGTTTTCCCAATCTATCCAATACCAGCGTGGTCGGGGCGCGGTGGTGAAGGGCTTGTCGGTGGAGATCTGCACTCGGAGGTTGCGATCGAAAGCTCGCCAACGTGTTGGTTCAATGTGGAAGAATCTGTCAATTGAATATTTAATTTAATTAATTGAACAGTTAATTTAATTAATTTCGGCCTGATGGACTATTTTCTTAATAAAATAAAACTTATGCTGACTGGGTTATTGGGCTACTGCCCCTATTTTTTTCTTTTATACTTTTATGATTTTATCACATTTATTTAACTAGTAGTTAGATTTTATTTTATAAAATAAAACAAAAAAAAAATAAATAGCAGGATCTCTCATTCTCTTTCTTATTTCTCTCATTTCTTTTTTTAAATCATGTATATTTTATTGCGCTCTTTCTCTCTCTCGTGCTCTCAGTGATGCTCTCTCTCTCCTCCAATTTAACTGTCTTCGTCGTAGAATCTCCGGACTCTACCATAGACAATAAAATATTATGGAATGAATGTTACTGAGAAATTTTATTTGTATAATGATATATTAAGTTCCTTTTTAATGTAAATAGTTGTATATTTTCTAAACTTATGCTTATTTCTTTTACCAAATTACAAAATTCGGTTTTATAAGAAAATTTCGAGGAGACCTTAGAACACTGCGACACTTCACGCCTTTGTTTTTTTTTTTTTTTTTTTAAGAGTACCGCATAGTGTCATAAGGTTTAGTGAGAGAATTTGGTAAAAATGTACACAAGTGAAATTTGCTAATTTTCACTTATTAAGTGAAATTTTACATGTTATTTTCTCTCAAATGACATTATAGGAAACATAGCCAACAAATCTATACCCAAACAAGAAACAAAGAGGGCCGTGCAGTCCAAATCCGGGCCCAAGTGGTGATATTATTATGGCAATTCTGTAAATATTTGTCTCGATCGACTAAAGGGTAAATATTAAATACTAATACGTTTCGGCGCTTCCATTGTATTCCGTCGTCGGACTCGTACGTAGCCATGGAAGCGCGTTCGACGGAGAACTCAGAGCACCGATCAGCCACGTCGGAAAATATCTCCGGACTCGTCACGCCGACTCGCGAAGCAAAGCGAAAGCGAATTACTTCGTCTCTCTCCGAAATCCCTTCAGGTCGGTCACGATTCCTCTTTTTCCTTTGCGACACTAAATATCTCTCTGTTAGGAATTTCGATATTGAATTTTGATTTCGGGGTTTGGGAATGGGGAGTGTAAACACTTAAATTTGCTATTAGTTGCTTGTGGCAGATATGTCTCAACTTAAATTTGTGAACTTTAAAACAGATTATACGTTGCTTATATATTACTGTTTGAATTACATTGTTTCTGGAACTTAGATATGAACGAGCGCGTGGAATTCGAGAACCTGCCCAGAGATATTTTGGCCGAGATTATGACCCGAATACCGACCCAGTCGCTGATGAGGTTCAAATGCTTGAACAAGTCATGGTATTTTTTTATCCGATGCCTCGTCATTGATTCCGGGTTCGTGGCCAAGCAACATCGCCGAGCAGAGTCTCACCCGACTGTTCTTCTCTTCAACGATTCAATTCCGTGCCTCCGCTGGCGAGGCGATAAATTGACGGACAAACCTCAGAGAATATTCTCGAAGTTAATGACTGGCTTCATCGAAAACGCCGGCGAGAAAGGAGAAATCCAATGCGTGACCAAAGATATCGACGTGTCTCATCTACCCAGCTCTCCCGTGAGACAGGGATTAACCAGTTATTACAAGTTCCGCCACTGCAACGGAGTCGTTTTCCTATCAAACCACGGTTGGGCTTTAACTCTTTACAACCCGACGATGAACGTGTTTTCCACTTTTCGACCGAAATCGGACGTCAAAGTCAAGAGAAAGAGCGAGATCCTCGCGACGGCGTTCGGGAGCGACTCTGGGGCGACGAGCTTCAAGTTTGTTCGGATTCTGAGCTCCATGAAAGCCCAGGTTTACGATCCGGGCAGCTCGGATAATTCGTGGCGGGAGATCGAATCCTCGGTGTGGAAGGGCAAGCTGATCAATTCTGATTTTCGAGATGTGTATGTGAGAGGGTATATCTTCTGGTTGTTCAAGTACGCCGACAGTTATGGTTGGGACTCGTGCCTGTGCTTCGACGTGGCCGGAGAATCGTTCCGAATCGTGGGTCCACCGGAGGAGAGCAGAGCAAAGGATTTCAGAATCACGAGGCTCGCGGCTCGCGAGGGTTCGCTGTGCTTGCTCTCTTACTACTCTTACAAGGAACCTATGGACGTGTGGGTGATGAACGTTGGCGATGGGTCTTTTTCGTGGAGGAAGTGGATGAGGATCGAGTGCCTTCCAAAGGGGTTTAGTTCGCCGATCGGGTTTTGGAGGTCTGACAAGCTTTTGATAAGTACCGGCCATCAATTCGACGTTCTGTCTTACGACATTCACACGAAGAAGTACAAGAAGATATCTGTTGTGAATGGGGTTTCGGGTAAGATTCATTATCTCGGCCCTTACGTCAATAGTCTGGCTTCCATGAAGTGGATGATCAAACACGTCCGATGATGAACGACGACGATGAGAACTTGCACTTTTGTTTAGAAATATTAGGAGATTTTTTTTATGTATTTTAAAAGCTTAATGCGCAGAATATGATAGTTCTCCGAAGGATAACCGGGGACGGCCCAATCGTTGCCGAGGCCTTAAGCGAAGTTAAAAATGAGGCCTTAAATATCAAATTTTTTAAAAATAATATAATTTTTTAATTTTGAAGAGCACTTTTTTTTTTCTAAATTTAATTCGTCTAGTGTTTCTGTTTGGTCTTACTACGGAAAATCGAGGCTCATTAACAAATTTAAATGGTTCTTTGAAGGATAACCACCAACTCTGTTTTTTTTTTTCCTTTTTAAAAAAGATGGTAGAATATGAACATTTAATCTCATTGGTCAATAACAAATCTTGATCATTTTCTTGAAAGGTTTGTGAAAATGACTATTTTATGTAATTTGACGGTATCTCTTACGACATTCACACAAAGGAGTACAAGAAGCTATCTGTGAATGAGGCTTTGGGTTTGATTCATTATCTGGGCCCTTAAGATGAACACGTTCGATAAAGAACTACGATGAGTATCAAAAGAAAGATTAAACATGGGTTGAAAGTTATTGTTGTCGTCGGAACTTCGTCGTCGCTGTGGAAAGTAAAACTTCGGTACCTGCAAAACAAAGATTAGCGAAAAAAACGCCTCGGCTGAGTCGCGGACTAGGTCGCTCTCTTTAAAACGTTTCGCGGCTCTGCCTCGGTGCAGCAGTTCAAAAATGCCCCGTCGCCCCCAGGAT